>NC_057805.1:334124387-334318938 GCF_018294505.1 Triticum aestivum
GGGGGGTTTGGGCCGCGGGTCCAGTGGGGGGGGAGGCCTGCTCTTTTTTTCTTTTGACTGTTTTGTTTTCTGTTTTCTCTTATTTGTTTATTTCCTTTTTTGTTTTATTTCATTTAAAAGTATTTAGACATTTTATAAAAATGTGATTTCTCCACCATAATTACCAGTGTATTATTTAGAACCCACTGAACATTTTTGTTTGAATTTTTGAAAACTTTTATTTTCCACTTTTAAATTTAATTGAAGTTTGAACTAGGAGTTTGACAAGGGTGTGGTTCAAATGTGATCTAGCCCTGTTTAGCAATATGATTAGCTTAATCACAGGGGGTTACTGTAGCATGATTCTCAGGGTGTTACAGGGTCGCTACATGGTTTCAACAACATTGGTTTCAACATTTAGGGGAGTACCTGAGATATAATGTTTGATTCTTTGACCGTTCACCACCTTCGGATTTGTGCCTTCGAAGTTGTTGATTTTTATGGCACCGGAACGATAGACCTCCTCGATAACGTAAGGACCTTCCCATTTAGAGAGGAATTTCCCTGCAAAAAATCTTAAACGAGAGTTGTATAGCAAAACATAATCACCTACATTGAACTTACGCTTTTGTATTCTTTTGTCATGCCATCTTTTAACCTTTTCTTTAAACAGTTTGGCATTCTCATAGGCCTGGGTTCTCCATTCATCAAGTGAGCTAATGTCAAATAGCCTTTTCTCACCGGCAAGTTTGAAATCATAATTGAGCTCTTTAATGTCCCAATATGCCTTATGTTCTAGTTCGAGAGGTAAGTGACATGCTTTTCCATAAACCATTTTATATGGAGACATACCCATAGTATTTTTGTATTCAGTTCTATAGGCCCATAATGCATCATCAAGTTTCTTGGACCAATTCTTTCTAGATCTATTAACAGTCTTTTGCAAAATTAATTTAAGCTCTCTATTACTCAGTTCTACCTGGCCACTAGACTGTGGGTGGTAGGGAGATGCAATTCTATGATTAACATCATACTTAGCAAGCATTTTACGAAAGGCACCAAGAATAAAGTGTGAACCACCATCAGTCATTAAATATTTAGGGACTCCAAACCTCGAAAAAATAACTTCCTTAAGCATCTTAATAGAGGTGTTATGATCAGCACTACTAGTTGGAATAGCTTCTACCCACGTAGTAACGTAATCAAGAGCAACTAAAATATGTGTATACCCGAGGAAGGAAACGGTCCCATATAATCAAAACCCCAAATATCAAATGGTTCAATAACAAGTTAATAGTTCATAGGCATTTCTTGACGTCTACTAATATTACCAATTCTTTGACATTCATCACAAGACAAACTTACGGGCATCTTTGAAGAGAGTAGGCCAATAAAAACCGGATTGCAATACCTTATGCACAGTTCTATCTCCAGCATGTGTCCTCCATAGGCCTCGGAGTGACACTTGCGTAGGATCTGTTCCTGTTCATGCTCAGGCACACAACGTCTAATAACACCATCTACTCCTTCTTTATAAAGGTGTGTGTCATCCCAGAAGTAATGTCTTAAATCATAGAAAAACTTTTTCTTTTGCTGGTATGTGAAACTAGGTGGTATAAATTTAGCTACAATGTAATTAGCATAATCAGCATACCATGGAGCAGTACGAGAAGCATTTATGATAGCTAATTGCTCATCAGGAAAGCTATCATGAATAGGTAGTGGGTCATCAAGAACATTCTCTAACCTAGACAAGTTGTCCGCAACGGGGTTCTCAGCTCCCTTTCTGTCAATAATGTGCAAATCAAATTCTTGTAGCAAGAGAGCCCATCTAATAAGTCTAGGTTTAGCATCTCTATTTTCCATAAGGTATTTAATAGCAGCATGATCAGTGTGAACAGTTACTTTAGAATCAACAATATATGGTCTGAACTTATCACAAGCAAATACAACTGCTAAAAATTCTTTTTCAGTAGTAGCATAATTTCTCTGGGCACTGTCTAGAGTTTTACTAGCATATTGGATAACATTTAATTTCTTATCAACTCTTTATCCTAGAACAACACCTACAGCATAATCACTAGCATCACACATAATTTCAAAGGGTAAATTCCAATCAGGTGGCTGAACAATAGGTGCAAAAATCAAGGCTTTCTTAAGTATTTCAAATGCTTCTACACAATCATCATCGAAGGCAAAAGGAACATCTTTTTGTAAGAGATTAGTCAGAGGCCTAGAAATTATAGAGAAGTCCTTAATGAACCTCCTATAAAAACCGGCATGACCAAGAAAACTTCTTATACCTTTAATGTCCTTGGGACACGTCATCTTTTCAATAGCATCAACTTTAGCTTTATCAGCTTCAATACCTCTTTCAGAAATTTTATGCCCCAAGACAATACCTTCATTAACCATAAAGTGGCACTTCTCCCAATTCAAGACAAGATTATTTTCTTCACATCTCTGCAAAACTCGATCAAGGTTGCTTAAGCAATCATCAAAAGAAGTTCCGTAAACGGAGAAATCATCCATGAAAACCTCAACAATCTTTTCACAAAAGTCAGAGAATATAGCAGTCATACATCTTTGAAAGGTAGCAGGTGCATTACATAAACCAAAAGGCATACGTCTATAAGCAAAGGTACCAAAAGGGCAAGTAAAAGTGGTCTTTTCTTGATCCTCTTTTGACACAGGTATTTGAGAGAAACCAGAATAACCATCTAGAAAGCAAAAATGTGTATGTTTGGATAATCTTTCTAGCATTTGATCAATAAAAGGTAAACGGTAATGATCCTTTTTAGTAGCTTTATTTAGTTTACGGAAATTAATTACCATTCTATAACCTGTAGCAATTCTTTGTGGGATCAATTCATCTTTATCATTAGGAACAACAGTAATACCTCCCTTCTTGGGGACACAATGGACAGGACTTACCCACTGACTATCAGCAACCGGATAAATTATACCTGCCTCCAGAAGCTTTAGTATTTCTTTTCTTACCACTTCCTTCATCTTAGGATTTAACCGTCGTTGGTGATCAACAAGTGGTTTAGCTTCTTTCTCCAATTTTATTTTGTGCTGACATAGAGTGGGACTAATGCCCTTAAGATCATCAAGAGTATATCCAATAGCAGCACGGTGCTTCTTCAGAGTTTTCAATAATTTCTTCTCTTCATGCACTGAAAGGTTAGCACTAATAATAACCGGATATATCTTCTTTTCATCAAGATAAGCATATTTAAGAGTATCAGGTAATGGTTTAAGCTCAAACACGGGATCACCCTTGGGTGGAGGAGGATCCCCTAGGATTTCAACAGGCAAGTTGTGTTTCAAAATAGGTCCCTATTTAAAAAATACTTCATCTATTTCCCTTCTTTCATTCATAAACATATCATTTTCATGGTCGAGCAAATATTGTTCTAAAGGATCATTAGGAGGCACGGCAATAGGAGCAAGACCAATAATTTCATCTTTACTAGGAAATTCTTTATCATGGGGTTGTCTATGAAATTTAGCAAAATTAAACTCATGAGACATATCCCCCAAACCAATAGTAACAACATCCTTTTTGCAATCTATCCTAGCATTAACAGTATTCAAGAAGGGTCTACCAAATATGATGGGACAAAAGTTATCTTGTGGGGAACCAAGAACAAGAAAATCAGTAGGATATTTAACTTTCCCACACAAGACTTCAACATCTCTAACAATCCCAACTGGTGAAATAGTGTCTCTATTGGCAAGCTAAATTGTAACATCAATTTCCTCTATCTCAGCAGGTGCAACGTCATGCATAATTTCTTTGTATAAGGAATGTTGTCTTGCACTTGCACTAGCACCCATATCACATAAGCCATGATAACAATGATCTCCTATTTTAACAGAAATAACAGGCATGCCTACAACAGGTCTATGTTTATTTTTAGTATCAGGTCTAGCAATTCTAGCAGCTTCATCACAGAAGTAAATAACATGCCCATCAATATTATCAGCCAAGAGATCTTTAACCATAGCAATACTAGGTTCAACTTTAATTTGCTCAGGGGGTGTAGGTGTTCTAGTGTTACTCTTACAAACCATAGTTGAAGCTTTAGCATGATCCGTTATTCTAACAGGGAAAGGTGGTTTCTCAATATAAGTAGGAACAACAAGATCAACATTATAAGTGATAGTCTTTTCTTCAACTTTGATAGGTGCAACTACTTTTACTTCAATGGGAGGATTACATTTAAACCACTTCTCCTTAGGGAGATCAACATGAGTAGCAAAGGATTCATAGAAAGAAGCTACTATCTCAGAGTCAAGTCCATATTTAGTGCTAAATTAACGGAAAACATCGGTGTCCATAAAAGATTTAACACAATCAAATTTAGGTGTTACACCTGACTCCTTACCTTCATCGAGATCCCAATCTTCAGAGTTGCATTTAATTCTTTCCAATAAATCCCATTTGAATTGAATAGTCTTCATCATAAAAGAACCAGTACAAGAAGTATCGAGCATGGAGCGATTATTGAGAGAAAGCCGAGCATAAAAAATTTGAATAATAATTTCTCTTGAGAGCTCATGATTGGGGCATGAATATAACATTGACTTAAGCCTCCCCCAAGCTTGAGCGATGCTTTCTCCTTCGCGAGGGCAAAAATTATATATATAATTACGATCACGATGAACCAGATGCATAGGATAAAACTTCTGATGAAATTCCAATTTCAATCGGTTGTAGTTCCATGATCCCATATCATCACATAGCCTAAACCATGTCAATGCCTTTCCCTTCAAAGATAAAGGGAAGACCTTCTTCTTGATAACATCCTCAGGCATACCTGCAAGCTTAAATAATCCACAAACTTCATCCACATAGATTAGGTGCAAATCAGGATGTAATGTTCCATCTCCTGTAAAAGGATTAGCTAGCAGTTTATCTATCATACCCGAAGGAATTTCAAAGTAAACATTTTCAGTAGGTTCAGTAGGTTGAGGAGCAACTCTTTGCTCTACTGGTCGGGGTGAAGATACCCCAAAAAGCCCCTCAAAGGATTATGTTCCATAGTAACAAGTGACAGTAAATTTCAGCACACTATATAAATTTTTCCTTACCAAATTCTACCTACCAAAGGCGCTTCACTCCCCGGCAACGGCACCAGAAAAGAGTCTTGATGACCCACAAGTGTAGGGGATCTATCGTAGTCCTTTCAATAAGTAAGAGTGTCGAACCCAACGAGGAGCAGAAGGAAATGACAAGCGGTTTTCAGTAAGGTATTCTCTGCAAGCACTGAAATTATCGGTAACAGATAGTTTTATGATAAGGTAATTTGTAACGGGTAACAAGTAATGAAAGCAAACAAGGTGCAGCAAGATGGCCCTCCTTTTTGTAGCAAAGGACAAGCCTAGACAAACTCTTATATGAAGGAAAACGCTCCCGAGGACACATGGGAATTATCGTCAAGCTAGTTTTCATCACGCTCATATGATTCGCGTTCGTTACTTCGATAATCTGACATGTGGGTGGACCGGTGCTTGGGTACTGCCCTTCCTTGGACAAGCATCCCACTTATGATTAACCCCTATTGCAAGCATCCACAACTACAAAAGAAATATTAAGGTAAACCTAACCATAGCATGAAACATATGGATCCAAATCAGCCCCTTACGAAGCAGTGCATAAACTAGGGTTTAAGCTTATGTCACTCTAGCAACCCATCTAGGCCCAAGCAATGGTGAAGTGTCATGTAGTCGACGTTCACATAACACCACTAGAGGAAAGACAACATACATCTTATCAAAATATCGAACGAATACCAAATTCACATGACTACTTATTGCAAGACTTCTCCCATCTCCTCAGGAACAAACGTAACTACTCACAAATCATATTCATGTTCATAATCAGAGGGGTATTAATATGCATAAAGGATCTGAACATATGATCTTCCACCAAATAAACCAACTAGCATCAACTACAAGGAGTAATCAACACTACTAGCAACCGACAGGTACCAATCTGAGGTTTTGGAACAAAGATTGGATATAAGAGATGAACTAGGGTTTGAGATGAGATGGTGTTGGTGAAGATGTTGATGGAGATTGACCCTCTGCCAATGAGAGGATCGATGGTGATGACGATGGTGATGATTTCCCCCTCCCGGAGGGATGTTTCCCCGGCAGAACAGCTCCGCCGGAGCCCTAGATTGGTTCCGCCTCGTGGCGGCGGAGTTTCGTCCCGAAAGCTTGCTTGTGATTTTTTCCAGGGTAAAAGACTTCATATAGCAGAAGATGGGCATCGGAGGCCTGCCAGGGGGCCCATGAGGCAGGGGGCGCGCCCAGGGGTAGGGCGCGCCCCCACCCTTGTGGCCAGGGTGTGGGCCCCCTCTAGGTTATTCTTTCTCCAGTATTTTTTATATATTCCAAAACGTGCCTCCGTGAAGTTTCATGACTTTTGGAGTTGTGCAGGATAGGTTTCTAATATTTGCTCCTTTTCCAGCCCAGAATTCCAGCTGCCGGCATTCTCCCTCTTCATGTAAACCTTGTAAAATAAGAGAGAAAAGGCATAATTATTGTGACATAACGTGTAATAACATCCCATAATGCAATAAATATCGATATAAAAGCATGATGCAAAATGGACGTATCACCACCGTCGACGACGACTCCTACTACACCGGAGGTGCCTACTACTACGTGGAAGCCGCTGATGATGACCAGGAGTAGTTTAGGAGGATCCCAGGCAGGAGGCCTGCGCCCCTTTCGATCTGTATCCCAGTTTGTGCTAGCCTTCTTAAGGCAACCTTGTTTAACTTATGTCTGTACTCAGATATTGTTGCTTCCGCTGACTCGTCTATGATCGAGCTCTTGTATTCGATCCCTCGAGTCCCCTGGCTTGTAATATGATCCTCGTATGACTTATTTTATTTTTAGAGTTGTGTTGTGATATCTTCCCGTGAGTCCCTGATCTTGATCGTACACGTTTGCGTGTATGATTAGTGTACGATTGAATCGGGGGCGTCACAAAAACCAACTTAGGATTGCTAAGGCCTCTATGGATAACATGTTTTATGTTGTGTTTACAAAGCCTCACGATGAAAATACCTCTAAGAAAGTTAAGAAGAAGGATGGCAAAACTTACATCCTTGCTTTATGCCTAGCTAAGGGCGTAAAACTATAGCGCTTGTTGGGAGGCAACCCAATGAATAAATTTTATTTTTGCTTTTTACTTTCTGTTCTTGAGTGTTAGCAAAATTATGCTACTGTTATGATTGTGTTTTTTGTGTTTTAATTAGTGTTTGTGCCAAGTAGAACCGATAGGATCTTCTTGGGAGATAGTTGTTTGATCTTGCTGAAAAAGACAGAAACTTTGTGCACACGATTTTTTTTCATTTTTTAGCAGAAAGAGCTTTTGCCCTGATTCTTTTTGCAGAAGATTAACATACAAATTACCCAGGTCTTCCTAGTTTTTCAGAAATTTTGGAGTTCCAGAAGTTTTTGAAAAAGTCAGATGGCTATAGACTGTTCTGTTTTGACAGATTCTGTTTTCTTTGTGTTGTGTGCTTATTTTGGTGGCTCTATGGTTTTCTTTGCTAAGTTTTTGCCATAGAAAAGTTGGAATATAGTAGATATAATACAAAAACAAAATATGAATTGGTTTCATACAGTACTTACAGTAGTGGTTTGCTTTCTTATACTAATGGATCTCACAAAGGTTTTGTTGAGTTTTGTGTGATTGAAGTTTTCAAGTTTTGGGTTATCTTACGATGGATGAAGGAAGGATGGAAGAGCCTAAGCTTGGGGATGCCCCGGCATCCCAAGCTATTATCCAAAAATGAGCAACCAACTAAGCTTGGGGATGCCCCCGAGTGGCATCCCCGCTTTCTTCCAGTGATCATCGGTATTTTACTCGAAACTATATTTTTATTCGTCACATGATATGTGTTTTGCTTGGAGCATCTTGTATGATATGAGTCTTTGCTTGTTTTATTTTGTGTTTTAAATCTTGATCCCTTGCTGGACACACCTATTTGAGAGAGCCAAAATTATGTCATGACTTGTTAGAATTGCTCTCTATGCTTCACTTAAATTTTTATGAGCTATGGACTTGCTCTAGTGCTTCACTTATATCTTTTTTAGCACGGTGTGCTTAGTATTTTTGAAGAAGTGCTCTCTTGCTTCACTTTGATTTATTTGAGAGTTAGTAAAATTTTCAAGAAATTCTCTCTTGCTTCACTTAAATTAATTTGAGAGAAAGAAAAATTATGCTCATGATCTCCACTTATATTTGTTTGAGCTTATGAAAAGAAACACATGAAAATTAGTCCCAAAGTGATAGATATCCAAGAAGGATATAATAAAAACTTTCATGAAGATCATTGGACAAAATAAACTTGATTCTTAGTAATAGTTTTGAGATATGATGATGTGATATGTGAGTTATGTTGATGAGTAATTATGCTTTAGTAAGAATATAGGTGTTAAGGTTTGTGATTCCCTATGCAAGTACGAAAGTCAATAGTCATGCAATGAAAATTATATCCTACTTGCGGTGCATTATTCGGTGTTATTTATGCTTAATGCTTGCTTATGAGATTATCCGTTTCTTGGTTGGTCGCTTCTCAATCTTTTGCTAGCCTTCATTTTGCACCAAGTATGATCTCTACTTGTGCATCCAAAATCCTTTAAACCAGTTTTGCCACATGAGTCCACACATATCTACCTATATGCGGTATTCTTTTGCTGTTCTAAGCAAATTTTCATGTGACATCTCTAATTTTCAAAATAAACTTCTCTTTTGTGTGTTTGTTTCGAGCGGTGAGGGGTGGCTAATATTTTCCATGCTAGATGTGTTATTCTCACGATGAGTGTTTATTCACTTGTCATTGCACGAGATTAAGGAAAAGGTATTAGGGATGCCCAGTCCCGAAATGAAAAAAATGAATTTACTTTATGTTGTCAAATAATAAATTCCTTGAAAAGTGTTAGTATGGAGGGCATCCGGGGATACGGTTAGCCATGGAAAGTGAAAGTTTGGTGGAAAAAGGAATAAACTTTATTTTCTGTTTGGGAACCACCTATGATATATCTAGCATGGAAAGTGTTGGGAACTCTAAGTCGTTTTCGTTGGTGGGATGGATACACCTCCCAAAATGTTTTTATCTCTAAGTTTTTCGCTTTGAGCTCTCGCACCTCTACAAATCCCTACTTCCCTCTGCGAAGGGCCTTTCTTTTACTTTATGCATTTTTTATTTTTGAGTCTCCATCTTCTCTTACAAAAGCACCAACTAGGAGGCAATATGATCGTACTTAAGTATTGGGTGTAGCTAATATTCGAGTGTGTTTCATGAATGGATCAATGTTCGAGCATGATGGGCTAGGGATAAGTTATTTTAGTGTTGATATTTTGAAAGACATGGTTGCTTGTTGATATGCTTGAGTATCTATATTATTATGTCAAAACTAGACTATTGCTTTGAACAATATAAAAGTCCAAATGTCCATGCTTTAAAGAAAAGAATATGATATGACATGCTAGGCAACATTCCACATAAAAAATTCTGTTTATCACTTACCTACTCGAGGACGAGCAGCAGTTAAGCTTGGGGATGCTGATACATCTCCAACGTATCTATAATTTTTGATTGTTCCATGTTGTTATATTATCAATCTTGGATGTTTTATAATCATTATATAGTCATTTTGTTTCATTTTTTGGTACTAACCTATTGACATAGTGCCAAGTGCCAGTTGCTGTTTTTCCATGTTTTTTACATCACAGAAAATCAATACCAGATGGAGTCCAAATGCCACGAAACTCCACGGAGAATTTTTATGGGCCAGAAGGAACACAACGGGCCCTAGCTACGCCTCGGGGGTGCCCTGAGGGGGGCACAACCCACCAGGGCGCGCCAGGAGGCCCAGGCGTGCCCTGGTGGGTTGTGCCCACCTCGGGTGCCCCCGGACTGCCTCTTTGCTCTATAAGTACCCCAATATTCCAGAAACCCTAGGGGGGTCGACAAAATATTCATCCAGCCGCCGCAGAGTCCAGAACCACCAGATCCAATCTAGACACCATCTCGGATGGGGTTCACCACCTCCATTGGTGCCTCTCCGATGATGCGTGAGTAGTTCTTTGTAGACCTTCGGGTCCGTAGTTAGTAGCTAGATGGCTTTCTCTCTCTCGCTGAATTCTCAATACAATGGTCTCTTGGAGATCCATATGATGTAACTCTTTTGCGGTGTGTTTGTTGGGATCGATGAACTTTGAGTTTATGATCAGATCTATCTTTTTATATCCATGAAAGTTATTTGAGTTTCTTTGATCTCTTATATGCATGATTATTTATAGCCTCGTATTTCTTATCTGATATTTGGGTTTTGTTTGGCCAACTTGCTCTATTGATCTTGCAATGGGAAGAGGTGCTTTGTAGTGGGTTCGATCTTACGGTGCTTGATCCCAGTGACAGAAAGGGAAACGACACGTATGTATCGTTGCTACTAAGGATAAAACGATGGGGTCTATCTCTACATAGATAGATCTTGTCCACATCATGTCACCGTTCTTATTACATTACTCCGTTTTCCATGAACTTAACACACTAGATGCATGCTGGATAGCGGTCGATATGTGGAGTAATAGTAGTAGATGCAGGCAGGAGTCGGTCTACTAATCTTGGACGTGATGCCTATATAATGATCATTGCCTGGATATCGTCGTGTTTATTTGAAGTTCTGTCAATTGCCCAACAGCAATTTGTTCACCCAGCATTTGCTATTTTTCTCGAGAGAAGTCACTAGTGAAACCTACGGCCCCTGGGTCTTATTTCTCATATATTTGCCTTTGCGATATACTTTTCTCTTACATTTATTTTAGATCTATTAATCCAAAAATACAAAAACACCTTGCTGCATTTTATTTCTATTTATTTTATTTGCAATCTATCTATCAATTTACTACAAATTTATCTCACGTCCGTTGGCCTATCTTGAGGCGCCGTACCCCAGAAGGGATTGACAACCCCTTTAACACGTCGGGTTGCAAGTATTTGTTATCTGTGTGCAGGGGTTGTTTACGTTGTGTTTCTTGGTTCTCCTACTGGTTCGATAACCTTGGTTTCATATCTGAGGGAAATACCTACCGCCGCTGTGCTGCATCATCCCTTCCTCTTTGGGGAAATACCGACGTAGCTTCAAGTGACATCACATTGTTCCGGAGAATGGAGTTTTAGTCATCTTGCCCATGAGGCATGGTTCGCAAGTATCAAATTATTCATAATCAATTGATTCCAAAAGCCCATCTGCATGGAGTTTCTTCATGCGCTTTACAACAATATGACCTAAATGGCAGTGCCACAAATATGTTACACTATCATTATCAACTTTGCATATTTTGGCATCAATATTATGAATATGTGTATCACTACGATCGAGATTCAATAAACCATTCACGTTGGGTGTATGACCACAGAAGGTTTTATTCATGTAAGCAGAACAACAATTATTCTCTGACTTAAATGAATAACCGTATTGCAATAAACATGGTCTAATCATATTCATGCTCAACGCAAACACCAAATAACATTTATTTTAGGTTCAACACTAATCCCGAAGGTAGAGGGAGTGTGCGATGGTGATCGTATCAACCTTGGAATCACTTCCAACACACATCGTCACTTTGCTCTTAACTAGTCTCTGTTCATTGTGCAACTCCTGTTTCGAGTTACTAATCTTAGCAACTGAACCGGTATCAAATACCCAGGGGCTACTATGAACACTAGTAAAGTACACATCAATAACCTGTATATCAATTATACCTTTGTTCACTTTGCCATCCTTCTTATCCGCCAAATGTTTGGGGCAGTTCCTCTTCCAGTGACCATTTCCTTTGCAGTAGAAGCACTCAGTTTCAGGCTTGAGTCTAGCTTTGGGCTTCTTCATGGGAGTGGCAACTTGCTTGCCATTCTTCTTTAAGTTCCCTTTCTTTCCCTTGCCTTTTTTTGAAACTAGTGGTCTTATTAACCATCAACACTTGATGCTCTTTCTTGATTTCTACCTTCGCCGATTTCAGCATCACGAAGAGCTCAGGAATTATTTTCGTCATCCCTTGCATATTATAGTTCATCATGAAGTTCTAGTAGCTTGGTGATAGTGACTAGAGAACTCTGTCAATCACTATCTTATCTGGAAGATTAACTCCCACTTGATTCAAGCGATTGTAGTACCCAGACATTCTGAGCACATGCTCACTGGCTGAGCTAGTCTCCTCCATCTTGTAGGCAAAGTACTTGTCAGAGGTTTCATTCCTCTCGACACGGACATGAGTCTGAAATACCAATTTCAGCTCTTGGAACATCTTATATGCTCCGTGGTGTTCAAAACATTTTTGAAGTCCTGGTTCTAAGCCGTAAAGCATGGCGCACTAAACTATCAAGTAGTTATCATATCGAGCTTGCAAAATGTTCATAACGTCTCCATCTGCTCCTGCAATAGGTTTGTCACCTAGCGGTGCATCAAGGACATAATTCTTCTATGCAACAATGAGGATAATCCTCAGATCACGGACCCAGTTCGTATCATTGCTACTATCATCTTTCAACTTATTTTTCTCTAGGAACATATCAAAAATAGGGGAGTGCGGGCTATTGATCTATAACATAGACCTGCAAAAACTATTAAGACTAAGTTCATGATAAATTTTAGTTCAATTAATCAAATTACTAATGAACTCCCACTTAAATTAACATCCCTCAAGTTATTTAAGTGATACATGATCCAAATCAACTAACCCATGTCCGATCATCACGTGAGATGGGGTAATCATCAATGGTGAACATATCTATGTTGATCATATCTACTATATGACTCATGTTCGACCATTCGGTCTCCATTGTTCCGAGACCATGTTTGTACATGCTAGGCTCGTCAAGTTTAATCCAATTATTCTACATGTGTAAAATTGTCTTACACCTGTTGTATGTGAACGTAGAGTCTATCACACCCGATCATCACGTGGTGTCTCGAAACAACGAACTGTAGCAATGGTGCATACTCAGGGAGAACACTTTTATCTTGAAATTAAGTGAAGGGATCATCTTATAATGCTACCACCATTCTAAGCAAAATAAGATGCATAAAGGATAAACATCACATGCAATCAAAATATGTGACATGATATGGCCATCATCATCTCGTGCTTTTGATCTCCATCTCCAAAGCAACGTCATGATCTCGCGCTTCAACCGATCAAGTACCGAATGCACGACACCTCCGCGTTCTGCACATGTTCAGCTCGGTGATGTCCCTCGCCTTCTTGATCCAGCAAGACGTCGAGGTAGTAGATGAGTTCCGTCAGCACCACGACGTGGTGACGGTGATGGTGAAGTGATATCCGCAGGGCTTCGCCTAAGCACTACGAAAATATGACCGGGGGTGTAAACGGTGGAGGGGGCACCGCATACGGCTAGGCAATTGTCTGGTGTGTGCTAGGCGCCCCCTCCTCATATATATAGGTGGGAGGGAGAGGGGAGAGGCCATGGGGTGCCCCAAGTAGGTCCGAATCCTACTTGGGCTCCTGCCCTTGGCCACGCCCCCCTGCCATGTTTGTCGGAGGGGGAAGGAAAGAGGGGGGAGAGGGAAGGAAGTGGGAATCCTAATCCATACTTACCTTTCCCTTCTCCCCTTTCCTTCTCCTCCTTAGGCCGGCCCATATGGGGGGTGCATGATGACCCATAATTATAGGGGTTCTATCTTAGTCCTTTCGATAAGTAAGAGTGTCGAACCCAACGAGGAGCAGAAGGAGATGACAAGCAGTTTTCAGTAAGGTATTCTCTGCAAGCACTGAAATTATCGGTAACAGATAGTTTTGTGATATGGTAATTCGTAACGGGTAACAAGTAACAAAAGTAAACAAGGTGCAGCAAGGTGGCCCAATCCTTTTTGTAGCAAAGGACAAGCCTGGACAAACTCTTATATAAAGGAAAGCACCCCCGAGGACACATGGGAATTATCGTCAAGCTAGTTTTCATCATGCTCATATGATTCGTGTTCGTTACTTTGATAGTTTGATATGTGGGTGGATCGGTGCTTGGGTACTGCCCTTCCTTGGACAAGCATCCCACTTATGATTAACCCCCCCTGCAAGCATCCGCAACTACGAAAGAAGAATTAAGGTAAACCTAACCATAGCATGAAACATACGGATCCAAATCAGCCCCTTACGAAGCAACGCATAAACTAGGGTTTACGCTTATGTCACTCTAGCAACCCATCATCTACTTATTACTTCCCAATGCCTTCCCCTAGGCCCAAACAATGGTGAAGTGTCATGTAGTCGACGTTCACATAACACCACTAGAGGAAAGACAACATACATCTCATCAAAATATCGAACGAATACCAAATTCACATGACTATTTATAACAAGACTTCTCCCATGTCCCCAGGAACAAACATAACTACTCACAAATCATATTCATGTTCATAATCAGAGGGGTATTAATGTGCATAAAGGATCTGAACATATAATCTTCCACCGAATAAACCAACTAGCATCAACTACAAGGAGTAATCAACACTACTAGCAACCCACAGGTACCAATCTGAGGTTTTGAGACAAAGATCGGATACAAGAGATGAACTAGGGTTTGAGAGGAGATGGTGATGGTGAAGATGTTTATGGAGATTGACCCCCTCCCGATGAGAGGATCGATGGTGATGACGACGGTGACGATTTCCCCCTCCCGGAGGGATGTTTCCCCGGCAGAACAGCTCCACCGGAGCCCTAGATTGGTTCTGCCAAGGTTCCGCCTGGAGACGGCGGCGCTTCGTCCCGAAAGCTTCCTTATGATTTTTTCAGGGAAAAAGACACCTTATACCAGAAGATGGGCATCGGGGGGCTTCCAGGTGGCCCACAAGGCAGGGGGGCGCGCCCAGGGGGGTAATGCGCACCCTCCACCCTCGTGGATAGTGGGTGGCCCCCCTCTGGTGCTTTCTTCACCCAATATTTTTGATATATTCCAAAACTGACTTTTGTGGAGTTTCAGGACTTTTGGAGTTGTGCAGAATAGGTCTCTAATATTTGCTCCTTTTCCAGCCCAGAATTCCAGCTGCCGGCATTCTCCCTCTTCATGCAAACCTTGTAAAATAAGAGAGAAAAGGCATAAGTATTGCGACATAATGTGTAATAACAGCCCATAATGCAATAAATATCGATATAAAAGCATGATGCAAAATGGACGTATCAACTCCCCCAAGCTTAGACCTCGCTTGTCCTCAAGCGGAATTCGATATCGAAAAATATGTGCACATGTTTAGCGATAGAGGTGTCGATAAAATAAAATACGGACATGAGGGCATCACGATCATTCTTAGAATAGCAACATATATATATATATATATATATATATATATATATTGTCATATGATTTCTTATGCTAAAGTAACAATCTATTCACAATGTAAAGTATGACTCAGAAACCTCATTGAAAAACTAGCAAACTATAATCTCAGTCATTGAAGCAATTGCAATTTATCATAACATCGGAAAGATTCAATATAAGAGCTTTTCAGCAAGTCCACATACTCAACTATCATTTAGTCTTTCACAATTGCTAACACTCACGCAATACTTATGGGTATGAAGTTTTAATCGGACACAGAGAAAGATAGGGGCTTATAGTTTTGCCTCCCAACCTTTTACCTCAAGGGTAACGTCAACAATAATGCTTTATGAAAACCCACATCCAATTGGATATATATATCAGGATCTTTCCAACACATAGTGCTTGCCAAAGGATAAAGTGTAAAATGGACAGGTGAAGATCACCATGACTCTTGTATAAGGTATAAGACAAAAATAAAAGATAGGCCCTTCGCAGAGGGAAGCAGAGGTTGTCATGTGCTTTTATGGTTGGATGCACAAAATCTTAATGCAAAAGAACGTCACTTTATATTGCCACTTGTGATAGGGACCTTTATTATGCAGTCCGTCGCTTTTATTTCTTCCATATCACAAGCTCGTATAAAGCTTATTTTCTCCACACTAATAGATCATACATATTTAGAGAGCAATTTTTATTGCTTGCAACAATGAAAACTTACTTGAAGGATCTTATTCAATCCATAGGTAGATATGGTGGACTCTCATGGAAAAACTGGGTTTAAGGATATTTGGAAGCACAAGTAGTATCTCTACTTGGTGCAAAGAATTTGACTAGCATGAGGGGGAAAGGCAAGCTCAACATGTTGGATGATCCATGACAATATAATTTATTTCGGATATAAGAAAACATAACCCATTACGTTGTCTTCCTTGTCCAACATCAACTTTTTAGCATGTCATATTTTAATGAGTGCTCACAATCATAAAAGACGTCCAAGATAGTATATTTATATGTGAAAACCTCTCTTTCTTTATTACTTCCTATTAATTGCAACAATGACCAAAACTATGTTTGCCAACTCTCAACAACTTTTATTCATCATACTCTTTATAAGTGAAGTCATTACTCTCCATAAGATCAATATGATCTCTTTATTTCTTTTTATTCTTTTTTTTTCTTTTATTCCCTCAAGATCATAGCAAGATAACCAAGCCCTCGACTCAAGACTAATATTTATTATATATAGCTCACGGACTCGATTACATAGATAAGGATCAACACAAAAACTCGAAGCTAGATCATACTAAAGTTTATTCTACTAGATCAAGATATAACCAAAAGGATCGAACTAAGAAAAACGGTAAAGATAGAAGTGTGATGGTGATACGATACCGGGGCACCTCCCCCAAGCTTGGCAGTTGCCAAGGGGAGTGCCCATACCCATGTGTTTATGTCTCTTTCTTCGGAGGTAGTGATGTAATATTTTTGGCGATGATGCCCCTTAGGATACGGTTCTCTTCCTCGAGCTTATTGACTTGCTGCTTAAGATCCATTGTTTCCTTCCGGAGTTTACCCGTGACGGCTAAAGCTTCTTTCACCCATGGATGTTGCATAGCTGCGGGAGAACAAGTAACACTCTTTTTCATATTTTCATAAGAAAGAAATCTAGCATTGGGACGGATGACCGAATTTGGAATTGCTGAGCTCTGGAGTTCCTCCATCATAAATCTGGCTTGGAGATAAGAGGTAACTTCTTGATCTTCCTCCATGGCATCTATCCTTCTCAAGTCGGCCTCCATCTCTTCCTCAGTTGATGGCCCAAAATGATTGGCATCGCTGTTTGCTTTTGCCCACAATGTCGAGTGAGATACCCGGCTCTCCCAGACTGACTCTTGAGAAGACATCTTGATCTAATCTGCGGCAGAATAAACTCAAAACAAAAACAGAGGATTTTGTTGTGGTACGGCGGTCAAAACCTTCGGGAGATTATATAATGAATTTTTACCGACCAAAAGATGTACCGTGCAAGAAAACGGAGTCCGGAGGGCTCACGAGGTGCCCGCGAGGCAGGTGGGCACGCCCAGGGGGTAGGGCGCACCCTCCACGCTCGTGGATGCCTCATGTCCCTTTTGGACTACTTCTTATTTTCCTATTTTTTTAAATATTCCAAAACGGAGAAAAACTACTATTAGAACTGTTTTGGAGTCGGTTTACTTACCGTACCACATACCTATTCCTTTTCAGAGTCTGAAACGTTCTAGAAAGTGTCCCTTATGTACTCCTCCGGGGTTACGGTGTCAATAACATTGGTTTCAACATTTATGGGATTACCTGAGATATAATGTTTGATTCTTTGACCGTTCACCACCTTCGGATTTGTGCCTTCGAAGTTGTTGATTTTTATGGCACCGGAATGATAGACCTCCTCGACAACGTAAGGACCTTCCCATTTAGAGAGGAGTTTTCCTGCAAAAAATCTTAAACAAGAGTTGTATAACAAAACATAATCACCTACATTAAACTCACGCTTTTGTATCCTTTTGTCATGCCATCTTTTAACTTTTTCATTAAACAGTTTGGCATTCTCATAGGCCTGGGTTCTCCACTCATCAAGTGAGCTAATGTCAAATAGTCTCTTCTCACCGGCAAGTTTGAAATCATAATTGAGCTCTTTAATGGCCCAATATGCCTTATGTTCTAGTTCGAAAGGTAAGTGACATGCTTTTCCATAAACCATTTTATACGGAGACATACCCATAGGATTTTTATATGCAGTTCTATAGGCCCATAATGCATCATCAAGTTTCTTGGACCAATTCTTTCTAGATCTATTAACAGTCTTTTGCAAAATTAATTTAATCTCTCTATTACTCGGTTCTACTTGACCAATAGACTATGGGTGGTATGGAGATGCAATTCTATGATTAACATCATACTTAGCAAGCATTTTAAGAAAAGCACCATGAATAAAATGTGAACCACCATCAGTCATTAAGTATCTAGGGGCTCCAAACATCAGAAAAATAACTTCTTTAAGCATCTTAATAGAGGTGTTATGATCAGCACTACTAGTTGGAATAGCTTCTACCCACTTAGTAACGTAATCAACAACAACTAAAATATGTGTATACCCATTAGAGGAAGGAAACGGTCCCATATAATCAAAGCCCCAAACATCAAATGGTTCAATAACAAGTGAATAGTTCATAGGCATTTCTTGACGTCTACTAATATTACCAATTCTTCGACATTCGTCACAAGACAAACTTACGGGCATCTTTGAAAAGAGTAGGCCAATAAAAACCGGATTGCAATACCTTATGTGCAGTTCTATCTCCAGCGTGGTGTCCTCCATAAGCCTCGGAGTGACACTTGCGTAGGATATGTTCTTGTTCATGCTCAGGTACACAACATCTAATAACAACATCTACTCCTTCTTTATAAAGGTGTGGGTCATCCGAGAAGTAATGTCTTAAATCATAGAAAAACTTTTCCTTTTGATGGTATGTGAAAGTAGCTGGTATAAATTTAGCAACAATGTAATTAGCATAATCAGCATACCATGGAGCAGTACAAGAAGCATTTATGATAGCTAATTGTTCGTCGGGAGACAGCTAATTGTTCGTCAGGAAAACTATCAGCAATAGGGAGTGGGTCATCAAGAACATTTTCTAACCTAGACAAGTTGTCTGCAACGGGGTTCTCAGCTCCCTTCGTATCAATAATAAGCAAATCAAATTCTTGTAGCAAGAGAACCCATCTAATAAGTCTAGGTTTAGCATCTTTCTTTTCCATAACGTATTTAATAGCAGCATGATCAGTGCGAACAGTTACTTTAGAATCAACAATATAAGGTCTGAACTTATCACCAGCAAATACAACTGCTAAAAATTATTTTTCAGTAGTAGCATAATTTCTCTAGGCACTATCTAGAGTTTTACTAGCATATTGGATAACATTTAATTTCTTATCAACTCTTTGTCCTAGAACAACACCTACAGCATAATCACTAGCATCACACATAATTTCAAAGGGTAAATTCCAATCAGGTGGCTAAACAATAGGTGCAAAAATCAAGGCTTTCTTAAGTATTTCAAATGCTTCTACACAATCATCATCAAAGACAAAAGGAACACCTTTTTGTAAGAGATTAGTTAGAGGCCTGGAAATTTTTTAGAAGTCTTTAATGAACCTCCTATAAAAACCGGCATGACCAAGGAAACTTCTTATACCTTTAATGTCCTTAGGACACGACATCTTTTCAATAGCATCAACTTTAGCTTTATCAACTTAAATACCTCTTTCAGAAATTTTATGCCCCAAGACAATACCTTCATTAACCATAAAGTGGCACTTCTCCCAATTCAAGACAAGATTAGTTTCTTCACATCTCTGCAAAACTCGACCAAGGTTGCTTAAGCAATCATCAAAAGAAGTTCCATACACGGAGAAATCATCCATGAAAACCTCAACAATCTTTTCACAAAAGTCAGAAAATATAGCAGTCATACATGTTTGAAACGTAGCAGGTGCATTACATAAACCAAAAGGCATACGTCTATAAGCAAAGGTACCAAAAGGGCAAGTAAAAGTGGTCTTTTCCTAATCCTCTTTCGACACAGGTATTTGAGAAACCAGAATAACCGTCTAGAAAGCAAAAATGTGTATGTTTGGATAATCTTTCTAGCATTTGATCAATAAAAGGTAAAGGGTAATGATCCTTTCTAGTAGCTTTATTTAATTTGCAGAAATCAATTACCATTCTATAACCTGTAACAATTCTTTTGGAATCAATTTGTCTTCATCATTAGGAACAACAGTAATACCTCCCTTCTTAGGGACACAATGGACAGGACTTACCCACTGACTATCAGCAACAGGATAAACTATACCTGCCTCCAGAAGCTTTAGTATTTCATTTCTTACCACTTCTTTCATCTTAGGATTTAACTGTCATTGGTGATCAACTACCGGTTTATCGTCTTTCTCTAATTTTATTTTGTGCTGGCATAGAGTGGGACTAATGCCCTTAAGATCATCAAGAGTTTATCCAATAGCAGCACGGTGCTTCTTCAGAGTTTTCAATAATTTCTCTTCTTTCTGCTCTGAAAGGTTAGCACTAATAATAATAGGATATATCTTATTTTCATCAAGATAAGCATATTTAAGAGTATCAGGTAATGGTTTAAGCTCAAACACGGGATCACCCTTGGGTGGAGGAGGATCCCCTAGAATTTCAACAGGCAAGTGGTGTTTCAAAATAGGTCCATGTTTAAAGAATACTTCATCTACTTCCCTTCTTTCATTCATAAACATATCATTTTCATGGTCTAGCAAATATTGTTCTAAAGGATCATTAGGAGGCAAGGCAATAGAAGCAAGACCAATAATTTCATATTTACTAGGCAATTCTTTATCATGGGTTGTCTACGAAATTTAGCAAAATTAAAATCATGAGACATATCCCCTTAACCAACAGTAACAATATCCTTTTCACAGTCTATCCTAGCATTAACAGTATTCAAGAAGGGTCTACCAAATATAATGGGACAAAATTCATCTTGTGGAGAAGCAAGAACAAGAAAATCAGTAGGATATTTAATTTTCCCACACAAGACTTCAACATCTCTAACAATCCCAACTGGTGAAATAGTATCTCTATTGGCAAGCTTAATAGTAACATCAATATCTTCTATCTCAGCAGTTGCAATATCATGCATAATTTGTTTATATAAAGTATAAGGTATTGCACTGACACTAGCACTCATATCTCATAAGCCATGATAACAGTGATCTCCTATTTTAACAGAAGCAACAAGCATGCCAACAACAGGTCTATGTTTATTTTTAGTATCGGGTCTAGCAATTCTAGCAGCTTCATCACAGAAGTAAATAACATGCCCATCAATATTATCGACCAAGAGATCCTTAACCATAGCAATACTAGGTTCAACTTTAATTTGCTCAGAGGGTGTAGGTGTTCTAGCATTACTCTTATGAACCACAGTTGAAGCTTTAGCATGATCCTTTATTTTAACAGGGAAAGGTGGTTTCTCAATATAAGTGGTAGGAAAATAGGACCAACATTATAAGTGATAGTATTTTCTTCAACTTTAATAGGTTCAACTACTTTTACTTCAATGGGAGGATGATATTTAAACCACATCTCCTTAGGGAGATCAACATGAGTAGCAAATGATTCATAGAAAGAAGCTACTATCTCAGAGTCAAGTCCATATTTAGTGCTAAATTCACGAAAAGCGTCGATATCCATAAAAGATTTAACACAATCAAACTTATGTGTTATACCTGACTCCTTACCTTCGTCGAGTTCCCAATATTCAGAGTTGCGTTTAATTCTTTCCAATAAATCCCATCTGAATTCAATAGTCTTCATCATAAAAGAACCAGTACAAGCAGTATCGAGCATGGAGCGATTATTGAGAGAAAGCCGAGCATAATTTTTTTGAATAATAATTTCTCTTGAGAGCTCATGATTGGGGCATGAATATAACATTGATTTAAGCCTGCCCCAAGCTTGAGCGATACGTTCTCCTTCACGAGGCCAAAAATTATATATATAATAACGATCATGATGAACCAGATGCATAGGATAAAACTTCTGATGAAATTCCAATTTCAATCGGTTGTAGTTCCATGATCCAATATCATCACATAGCCTAAACCATGTCAATGCCTTTCCCTTCAAAGATAAAGGGAAGACCTTCTTCTTGATAACATCCTCAGGCATACCTGCAAGCTTAAATAATCCACAAACTTCATCCACATAGATTAGGTGCACATCGGGATGTAATGTTCCATCTCGTGTAAAAGGATTAGCTAGCAGTTTCTCTTGTTGGAAATATGCCCTAGAGGCAATAATAAATTGATTATTATTATATTTCCTTGTTCATGATAAACGTTTATTATCCATGCTAGAATTATATTGATAGGAAACTCAGATACATGTGTGGATACATAGACAACACCATGTCCCTAGTAAGCCTCTAGTTGACTAGCTCGTTGATCAATAGATGGTTACGGTTTCCTGACCATGGACATTGGATGTCGTTGATAACGGGATCACATCATTAGGAGAATGATGTGATGGACAAGACCCAATCCTAAGCCTAGCACTAAGATCGTATAGTTCGTTTGCTCAGAGCTTTTCTAATGTCAAGTATCACTTCCTTAGACCATGAGATTGTGCAACTCCCGGATACCGTAGGAATGCTTTGGGTGTACCAAACGTCACAACGTAACTGGGTGGCTATGAAGGTGCACTACAGGTATCTCCGAAAGTGTCTGTTGGGTTGGCACGAATCGAGACTGGGATTTGTCACTCCGTATAAACGGAGAGGTATCTCTGGGCCCACTCGGTAGGACATCATCATAATGTGCACAGTGTGACCAAGGAGTTGATCACGGGATGATGTGAGTTACGGAACGAGTAAAGAGACTTGCCGGTAACGAGATTGAACAAGGTATAGGGATACCGACGACCGAATCTCGGGCAAGTAACATATCGATAGACAAAGGGAATTGAATACGGGATTGATTGAATCCCCGACATCGTGGTTCATCCGATGAGATCATCGTGGAACATGTGGGAGCCAACATGGGTATCCAGATCCCGCTGTTGGTTATTGACCGGAGAACGTCTCGGTCAGGTCTGCATGGTTCCCGAACCCGTAGGGTCTACACGCTTAAGGTTCGATGACGCTAGGGTTATAGGGAAAGTATGTACGTGGTTACCGAATGTTTTTTGGAGTCCTAGATGAGATCCCGGACGTCACGAGGAGTTCCGGAATGGTCCGGAGGTAAAGATTTATATATGGGAAGTCCTGTTTTGGTCACCGGAAAAGTTTCGGGTGAAATCGGTAATGTACCGGGACCACCGGGAGGGTCTCGGGGGTCCACCAAGTGGGGCCACCAGCCCCAGAAGGCTGCGTGGGCCAAGTGTGGGAGGGGACCAGCCCCAGGTGGGCTGGTGCGCCCCCCCCACCAAGGCCCAAGGCGCATGGGAGAGTGGGAGGGGGCAAACCCTAGGTCCAGATGGGCCTTAGGGCCCATCTAGTGGGGCGCCCCCCTCTCCTCCCCTTGGCCGCCCCCCCTTGATGGGATCTAGGGCTGGCCGCCTCCTCTTGGGGGTGGAAACCCTAAGGGGGCGCAGCCCCCTCCCCCCCTATATATAGTTGAGGTTTGGGCTGCCCAAGACACACGAGAACGTCTCTCTTTCGGTGCAGCCCTACCCCTCTCCCTCCTCCTCCTCTCCCGCGGTGCTTGGCGAAGCCCTGCGGGATTGCCACGCTCCTCCACCACCATCACGCCGTCGTGCTGCTGCTGGATGGAGTCTTCCCCAACCTCTCCCTCTCTCCTTGCTGGACCAAGGCATGGGAGACGTCACCGGGCTGCACGTGTGTTGAACGCGGAGGCACCGTTCTTCGGTGCTTAGATCGGAATCAACCGCGATCTGAATCGCTACGAGTACGACTCCCTCATCCGCGTTCTTGCAACGCTTCCGCATCGTGATCTACAAGGGTATGTAGATGCACTCCCCTTCCCCTCGTTGCTAGATTACTCCATAGATTGATCTTGGTGATGCATAGAAAATTTTGAATTTCTGCTAAGTTCCCCAACAGTGGCATCATGAGCTAGGTCTATGCGTAGTTTCTATGCACGAGTCGAACACAAAGTAGTTGTGGGCGTCGATTTTGTCAATTTACTTGCCGTTACTAGTCTTATCTTGATTCGGCGGCATCGTGGGATGAAGCGGCCCGGACCGACCTTACACGTACACTTACGTGAGACAGGTTCCACCGACTGACATGCACTAGTTGCATAAGGTGGCTAGCGGGTGTCTGTCTCTCCCACTTTAGTCGGATCGGATTCGATGAAAAGGGTCCTTATGAAGGGTAAATAGAAATTGGCATCTCACGTTGTGGCTTTTGCGTAGGTAAGAAACGTTCTTGCTAGAATCCCATAACAGCCACGTAAAACATGCAACAACAATTAGAGGACGTCTAACTTGTTTTTGCAGGGTATGCTATGTGATGTGATATGGCCAAAAGGATGTGATGAATGATATATGTGATGTATGAGATTGATCATGTTCTTGTAATAGGAATCACGACTTGCATGTCGATGAGTATGACAACCGGCAGGAGCCATAGGAGTTGTCCTAATTTATTGTATGACCTGCGTGTCAATGAAAACGCCATGTAATTACTTTACTTTATTGCTAACCGTTAGCCATAGTAGTAGAAGTAATAGTTGGCGAGACAACTTCATGAAGACACGATGATGGAGATCATGATGATGGAGATCATGGTGTCATGCCGGTGACGAAGGTGATCATGCCGCGCCTCGAAGATGGAGATCTAAGGCGCAAGATGATATTGGCCATATCACGTCACTTTATGATTTGCATGTGATGTTTGTCATGTTTACATCTTATTTGCTTAGAACGACGGTAGCATAAATAAGATGATCCCTCACTAAAATTTCAAGAGACGTGTTCCCCCTAACCGTGCACCGTTGCGAAGGTTCGTTGTTTCGAAGCACCACGTGATGATCGGGTGTGATAGATTCTAACGTTCAAATACAACGGGTGTTGACGAGCCTAGCATGTACAGACATGGCCTCGGAACACATGCGAAACACTTAGGTTGACTTGACGAGCCTAGCATGTACAGACATGGCCTCGGAACACAAGAGATCGAAAGGTCGAACATGAGTCGTATAGTAGATGCGATCAACATGGAGATGTTCACCGATGATGACTAGTCCGTCTCACGTGATGATCGGACACGGCCTAGTTTGACTCGGATCATGTATCACTTAGATGACTAGAGGGATGTCTATCTGAGTGGGAGTTCATTAAATAATCAGATGAACTTCATTATCATGAACATAGTCAAAAGTCTTTGCAAATTATGTCATACGCTTTAGTTCTACTGTTTAAGATATGTTCCTAGAGAAAAATTTAGTTGAAAGTTGGTAGTAGCAATTATTCGGACAGGGTCCGTAAACTGAGGATTGTCCTTATTGCTGCACAGAAGGCTTATGTCCTAAATGCACCGCTCGGTGTGCTGAACCTCAGCGTCGTCTGTAGATGTTACGAAACATCTGACATACACGTTTTGATGACTACGTGATAGTTCAGTGCGTATTGCTAACGGTTTAGAATTGTGGCACCTAAGACGTTTTGAAACGTCGCAGAACATATGAGATGTTCCGAAGACTGAAATTGGGATTTCAGACTAGTGCCCACGTCAAGAGGTATGAGACCTCTGACAAGTTTCTTAAGCCTGCAAACTAAGGGAGAAAAGCTCAATCGTTGAGCATGTGCTCAGATTGTCTGAGTACCACAATCGCTTGAATTGAATGGGAGTTAATCTCCCAGATGAGATAGTGATGGTTCTCCATAGTCACTGCCACCAAGATAGTAGAGCTTCGTGATGAACTATAACATATCAGGGATAGTTATGATGATCCTTGAGCTATTCGCGATGTTTGACACCGCGAAAGTAGAAATCAAGAAGGAGCATCAATTGTTGATGGTTAGTAAAACCACTAGTTTCTAGAAGGGCAAGGGCAAGAAGGGATACTTCAAGAAACGGCAAATCAGTTGCTGCTCTAGTGAAAAATCCCAAGGTTGAACCCAAACCCGAGACTAAGTGCTTCTTAATGAGGGGAACGGTCACTAAAGCAGTACTACCCTAGATACTTGGTAGATGAGAAGGCAGACAAGGTCGACAGAAGTATATTGGATATACGTTATATGAATGTGTACTTTACTAGTACTCCTAGCAGCACCAGGGTATTAGATACCGGTTCGGTTGCTAAGTGTTAGTAACTCGAAATAAAAGCTGCGGAATAAACGGAGACTAGCTAAAGGTGAGATGACGATATGTGTTGGAAGTGTTTCCAAGGTTGATGTGATCAAGCATCGCATGCTCCCTCTACCATCGAGATTTGGTGTTTGCGTTGAGCATGATTGGATTATGTTTATCGCAATGCGGTTATTCATTTAAGGAGAATAATGGTTACTCTGTTTATTTGAATAATACCTTCAATGGTCTTGCACCTAAAATGAATCTCGATCGTAGTGATACACATGTTCGTGCCAAAAGATATAAAATAGTAATGATAGTTCCACACACTTGTGGCACTGCCATTTGAGTCATATTGGTATAGAACGCATGAAGAAGCTCCATGTAGATGGATCTTTGGACTCAGTCGTTTTTGAAAAGATTGAGGCATGCGAACCATGTCTATTGGTATATATGCATGAAGAAACTCCATGCAGATGGATCGTTTGGACTCACTTGATTTTGAATCACTTGAGACATGCAAATCATACCACATGGGGCAAGATGACTGAAAGTCCTCGTTTTCAGTAAGATGGAACAAGAGAGCAACTTGTTGGAAGTAATACATTTGATGTATGCAGTCCAATGAGTGCTGAGGCATGCAGTGGATATCATTATGTTCTTACTTCATAGATGATTTGAGTAGATGCTGAGTGTATTTACTTGATGAAACACAAGTCTGAATTATTGAAAGGTTCAAGTAATTTTAGAGTGAAGTTGAAGATCGTCGTGGCAAGAGGATAAAATGTCTGTGATATGATCATAGAGATGAGTATCTGAGTTATGAGTTTGGCATACAATTAAGACATTGTGGAAAGTGTTTCACAATTAATACCGCCTGGAACACCATTGTGTGATGGTGTGTCCGAACATCATAGCTGCACCCTATTGGATATGGTGCATACCATGATGTCTCTTATCGAATTACCACTATTGTTTATGGGTTAGGCATTAGAGATAACCACATTCACTTTAAAAGGGGCACCACGCAATTCCGTTGAGACGACACCATTTAGAGAAACCTAAGTTGTCGTTTCTTAAAAGTTTGGGGCTGCGATGCTTATGTGAAAAAGTTTCAAGCCTCTCAAAGTAAACATTTTCAGTAGGTTCAGTAGGTTGAGGAGCAACTCTTTGCTCTACTGGTCGGGATGAAGATGCCCCGAACAAGCCTCTCAAAGGATTATTTTCCATAGTAACAAGTGACAGTAAATTTCAGCACACTATATAAATTTTTCCTTACCAAATTCCACCTACCAAAGGCGCTTCACTCCCCCCGGCAACGGTGCCAGAAAAGAGTCTTGATGACCCACAAGTATAGGGGATCTATCGTAGTCCTTTCGATAAGTAAGAGTGTCAGACCCAACGAGGAGCAGAAGGAAATGACAAGCCGTTTTCAGCAAGGTATTCTCTGCAAGCACTGAAATTATCGGTAACAGATAGTTTTGTGATAAGGTAATTCATAACGGGTAACAAGTAACAAAAGTAAACAAGGTGCAGCAAGGTGGCACAATCCTTTTTGTAGCAAAGGACAAGCCTGGACAAACTCTTGTATAAAGGAAAGCGCTCCCGAGGACACATGGGAATTATCGTCAAGCTAGTTTTCATCATGCTCATATGATTCACATTCGTTACTTTGATAATTTGATATGTGGGTGGACCGGCGCTTGGGTACTGCCCTTCCTTGGACAAGCATCCCACTTATGATTAACCCCCTCGCAAGCATCCGCAACTACGAAAGAAGAATTAAGGTAAACCTAACCATGGCATGAAACATATGGATCCAAATCAGCCCCTTACGAAGCAACACATAAACTAGGGTTTAAGCTTCTGTCACTCTAGCAACCCATCATCTACTTATTACTTCCCAATGCCTTATCCTAGGCCCAAACAATGGTGAAGTGTCATGTAGTCGACATTCACATAACACCACTAGAGGAAAGACAACATACATCTCATCAAAATATCGAACGAATACCAAATTCACATGACTACTTATAACAAGACTTCTCCCATGTTCTCAGGAACAAACGTAACTACTCACAAATCATATTCATGTTCATGATCATAGGGGTATTAATGTGCATAAAGGATCGGAACATATAATCCGCCACCGAATAAACCAACTAGCATCAACTACAAGGAGTAATCAACACTACTAGCAACCCACAGGTACCAATCTGAGGTTTTGAGACAAAGATCGGATACAAGAGATGAACTAGGGTTTGAGAGGAGATGGTGCTGGTGAAGAGGTTGACGGAGATTGAACCCCTCCCGATGAGAGGATCGATGGTGATGACTATGGTGACGATTTCCCCCTCCCGGAGGGATGTTTCCCCGGCAGAACAGTCCGCCGGAGCCCTAGATTCATTCCGCCAAGGTTCTGCCTCAAGACGGCGGCGCTTCGTCCCGAAAGCTTCCTTATGATTTTTTCAGGGCAAAAGACACCTTATACCAGAAGATGGGCATCCGGGAGCTTCCAGGTGGCCCACGAGGCAGGGGGCGCGCCCTCCACCCTCATGGACAGTGGGTGGCTCCCCTCTGGTGCTTTCTTCGCCCAATATTTTTAATATATTCCAAAACTGACTTCCGTAGAGTTTCAAGACTTTTGGAGTTGTGGAGAATAGGTCTCTAATATTTGCTCCTTTTCCAGCCCAGAATTCCAGCTGCCGGCATTCTCCCTCTTCATGTAAACCATGTAAAATAAGAGAGAAAAGGCATAAGCATTGTGACATAATGTGTGATAACAGCCCTAGTGCAATAAATATTGATATAAAAGCATGATGCAAAATGGATGTATCAGTGCACCAGCCCCTTGTGGCTGGTGCGTTTCCCCTCTTGGCCCATAAGGCCCATATCTTTCGCCGGGGTGATAACCCACAAGTATAGGGGATCGCAACAATTTTCGAGGGTAAACTATTTAACCCAAATTTATAGATTCGACACAAGGGGAGCAAAAGAATATTTTAAGGTATTAGCAGCTGAGTTGTCAATTCAACCACACCTGGAGATTAATTATCTGCAGCAAAGTGATCAGTAGCAAAATAGTTTGACAGTTTTGATAGTAGTGACAGCAACAACGGTAACAGTAACAGTGATAGCAGTAATTTTGTAGCAAGTGTAACAATGATGATAGCAGTAGTAACTTAGCAGAAACAATATAGGATAAATTCCTAGGCTTTGGTTCGGTGACTTGTTGGATGATATTCATCATGTGGCAGTTATAACCTAGGGCGATACGGCACTAGCTCCAGTTCATCGATATAATGTAGGCATGTATTCCGTAAATAGTCATATGTGCTTTATTAAAAGAACTTGCATGACATCTTTTGTCCTACCCTCCCATGGCAGCGGGGTCCATATTGTAAACTAAGAGATATTAAGGCCTCCTTTTAATAGAGAACCGGAACAAAGCATTAACACATGGTGAATACATGAACTCCTCAAACTACGGTCATCACCGAGAGTGGGCCCAGTTGTTGTCAGTCCGGGGTTGTTGGATCATAACCGTAATAGGTGACTATAACTTGCAAGATCGGATCTAAAACATGGATATAATGATGATTTCATAAACGGTTCAGATCTGAGTTCATGGCACCCGGGCCCAAAGTGACAAGCATTAAGCATGGCAAAGTCATAACAACATCAATCCAAGAACATAGTGGATACTAGGGATCGGGCCCTAACAAAACTAACTCGATTACATGATGAATCTCATCCAACTCCTCACCGACCAGCAAGCCTACGAAGGAATTACTTATTCCCAGTGGGGAGCATCATGGAATTGGCGATGGAGATTGGTTGGTGATGACGAAGAACGAAGATTCCCCTCTCCGGAGCCCCAAACGGACTCCAGATCTGCCCTCCCATGGAAGAACAGGGCTTGGAGGCGGCTCCGTCTCATTGATCGCGATAATTCTTTCTCCCTGATTTTTTCTGGAAATATGTGATTTTATAGTATTAGGGGGTCGCCAGCGGGGCCACCAGGTGGGTACAACCCACCCGGGTGCGCCAGGAGAGGGGGGCGCGCCCTGGTGGGTTGTGCCCACCCAGGGTCCCCTCTCTGGTGGGTCTTGGCTCTAGAAATTCTTATTATTGATATAAAAAATCCTCGCAAAGTTTCGTTCCATTCCAAGAACTTTCATTTCTGCACAAAACAACACCATGGTAGTTTTGCTGAAAACAGCTTCAGTCTGGGGTAGTTTCATCCAAATCATGCAAATTAGAGTCCAAAACAAGAGGAAAAGCGTGAGAAAAAGTAGATTCGTTGGAGACGTGTCAACTCCCCAAGATTAAACCTTTGCTTGTCCTCAAGCAATTCAGTTGATAAACTGAAAGTGAGAAAGAAAAACTTTTACGAACTCTTTTGCTCTTGCTTGCATAAACAAGCTTAAACAACACCCAGGTTTTCAGCCAACATTATAACTAACCATGTCAACAATAACTCTTAAAGATTATAATGATTCATATCAATGACATAATCAGCTAGCGAGCAATAATAAGATATCTCAAACGGCAACATGTTGTCAAAACAACCATGATATAATATGACAATAGTGGTATCTCGCTAGCCCTTTCTGAGGCCGCAAAACATAAATGCAGAGCACCTCCAAAGTTCAAGCAACGACTAAACATTGTAATTCATGGTAGAAAAGATCCAGTCATGATGCACCCAACATTAGCTACACACAACGCATAAATCATGACAGTTGTGCTCTACTCAGTTTCTGGCGCTTGTTTTTAGAAGGTGGTGACACAACATAAAAGTAAATAGAAGTCCCTTCACAGAGGGAAGCCGTGATTTGCAGAGGTGCTAGAGCTCAATTTTTAAAATAGAGATAAATGATATTTTGAGACATGCACCCTTCTTATTCACTTCACGACCATCAGTTATCAACATCTTCCATGCTAAGCATGCTAGTGGCGGTTCCCAAGCGATAAAAGTAAAGGTTTTGACTCCGTTGGGAGTTTTTGTTTGATTATTTCAGAGATGAACTCTTTTTCATGTTTGCAGTTTGGGACTGGGCATCCCTACTACCGCCCATTTCCTCGTGCGATGGCGAGTGAATAAACACTCAACCTAAGGATAACCCGCTTAGCACGGAAGATATCGACCACCTCCTATCGTTCCATGAACGATCCAGGCACACAAAACGGATAATTTTTTAGAAGTTTTTAGAGGTGGCACATGCAAATTTACTTAGGACGGCAGGGTAATACCGTATATAGGTAGGTATGGTGGACTCATCTGGAATAACTTTGGGTTCAAGGTTTTTGATGTACAAGCAGAATTCCCACTTAGTACAGGCGAAGGCTAGCAATTAAGATTGAGAAGCGGCCAGCTAGAGAGCAACAATGATCATAACCATGCATTATGCATAAGTAACATTGAACACTAGCATGAGTAGGATATGAACACCATGAACATAAATATTATAGAGGCTATGTTGGTTTTGATTCAACTACATGCATGAACATGTACCAAGTCAAGCCACTCGAACATTCAGAGGAGGATACCATATCATCATACTACATCACAATCATTTTAACGCTATGTTGATATCCAAGATAAATCATTATCAACTCCCAGCTACTTATGCATGGCATGAGAAACTATAATCTCTAATTGTCATTGCAAACATGTTTAATCATAATGGGCCGAAGCCTGGATACCAGGTTAAACATATTTACACAGACAGAACAAGTCAAGTTCATACTAGTTTCTCTTTGCCAAGGCCAGTTCATCAGATGTCGCCATTATTGCCTTTCACTTGCACGACCGAATGATATGAAAATAATAATAGTGCAAGAGTGCCGTGGACTAAGCTGGAATCTGCAAACATTTTATTCAACAGGAGAAGACAAGGTAAAATGGGCTCTTTATTTATTCAACAGTTATTCATATGAGAGACACTCAACATTTTCATCGTGGTCTTCTCCTCGGTAAGACTCGAATAAAAAGAAAAGGAATTCAGAGAAACACACTGAAATATTTTTGGAGTTTTTGGTTTTCTTCAACAAGAAAATAGAAAGCAAAAACAAGAAAAACTAGTTACACGGGAAAGCTCCCAACAAACAAAAGAAGAACAAGGAAATATTTTTAGGTTTTCTTTTTAATACTACTACTAAGCATGTATAGAAATTAAATTACTACAACTATTTTTTTGGTTTTTTCTAAGGTTTTTCAAACACACAAGAAGAAAGCAAGAAAATAAATCTAAGCATGGATAATACAATGAAAAAGTGTGAGCACCGACAGATAGAATGATATGTGAACATGAATAATATGTTGGTGAGAACACGTACTCCCCCAAGCTTAGGCTTTTGGCCTAAGTTGGTAATTGATCATTAGCCTGGAGGGTAGTAGGGATCGTGAGGACGGGCATCCACTCATCCCACTACGGAGGTGCTTGTGCAGCCTCTGCAGTAGCGTGAGCGTTCCAGTAGGCGATGATGTCTGCAGGCATAATCCTATATCCGCCCGTGGCAACAGAATCAAACAAAGCAGGTGCAGGCAAGGGGATAACATCACGAGTTCTAACGCTATAGACCAGGTTATAAGGAATGGCAATATCAGGACGATCATGTGCAAGTAAGTGATGGTGATCCATGGCTGCTTGGTCTAGGTAAACCGTAGTCAGAGGGTAATCATGAGGGCGTATCTCAACCTCGAAGTGAGCCGCCAACCGAGTAGCAAAAATCCCGCCATGTATTTTACCCTGGGATTTGTTAAGGTGCAGGCGACGAGCCACGATAGCTCCCAAGCTATACATGTTGTCGCCCTCAAGTGCACGACGTAAAACAGCAAGGTCCGGTGAACTAAGTGCACCTACCTTCTCCCTAGGAAGCAAGCATTTGGTAATAAAAAGTGCAAAGTAACGAACAGCAGGAAAGTGTAAGCCAGCGACAGTGATGGCCGACACTCTTCTCTCATCACCCACTGTCAAAGTGCGACAAAAATCCTGAAACTCGGCCGGCCTAGGCTCAGCCAAGCTCCCATCAGACGGGATCATGCATATGTCACAAAATTCAGTAAGCGGTATATGATGGTTTTCAGCATATAAATCAAAGCTCACTTCAGGAGGATTATTTCTAGGCAAGAAAGTAAAGCTTTGAACAAAGATGTTCCTGAGGATTTGGTGCTAGTCACACTCATCTACGATGAAGTCGGTGAGACCGGCATTGGCAATGAATTGCATGAACTCCTCATGAATCCCAGCCTCTTACAGGAACGGGATGTGCGGCCATTCGCACGTCCGTACCTCCGCCAACCTCCGAGGGTGGAGATCATTGTCAGAAGACTCCCCAATAACACCCTTGGAGTTCTTCTTCGAGCCAAACTTCCTGAAGATATTCATGTCCACGTAGTATTTCCTATGAACAAAAATCTGAATTTTTAGTTCACAAAATTTTCTCAACAAAACTTCACAAAATTGATAGCAACTACTCATAGGGATACATAGAGGCCATAGCAAGCATTCAAACTACTTAGAACACTAAGAATTCAACATGCATGCACATCTACAGCAGCACCAAGAGTAGCTAATTATTCAAAGTATAAACCACTAAAACAAAAACTAATTGGACAAATGGTGGAGTCACATACCAAGCAACAATCCCCTGAAACAGTTTCAGAAACGGAGCTTCGAGCAAAGAGATCGAAATCTGCGGGTTTGAGCTCAAGAACACAGGAGAGAGAGCAATGGGGATTTTTTTTCTGAAGGTGAGTGATGATGTGGGCTAAAGAGATAAGTGAGGGGGCCCATGTGGGGACCACAACCCACCAGGGCGCGCCTGGGGGTCTTGGCGCGCCCAGGTGGGTTGTGCCCACCTGGTGCACCTCCCTCAGGTATTATTTGCACCAAAAATTCTTAAAATTCAGGAAAAAATCGTATAAAATTTTCAGGGCATTCTGATAACTTTCATTTTTGGGTCATTTTTTATTGCACGGAAAATTCAAAAAACAGACAAAACATGGCATTTTATTTTATTTAACTAATAAAAACAGAACAAAAGGTAGGGACAGAAGGCAGTGCTTACTAAATTCATCAACTTCATACTGCTAAAAAATGATTCATTACTAAGGTTTATCAGGTCTTATTAACAACCACTTTCGATTAACATGAAACCAAAGAACTTTCGTAAATCACTAAGTTACCTCAATGGGGATATGCATTTCCCCAACAATAAGCATTTCATATTTCTTTTTGGCAGTAGGTAGACGTATTTGAAAACTTCCAATAGTGATTGTCGGTGATTTTTCAATAACATTAATACCATTCACTTGGAATTGTTTCTTCGGAAAGTGCACTGATACGTCCCCAACGTATCTATAATTTTTGATTGTTCCATGCTGTTTTATTATCAATCTTGGATGTTTTATAATCATTTTATAGTCATTTTATATCATTTTTTGGTACTAACCTATTGACATAGTGCCAAGTGTCAGTTGCTGTTTTTTCCATGTTTTTTACATCGCAGGAAATCAATATCAGATGAAATCCAAATGCCACGAAACTCCACGATGATTTTTTATGGGCCAGAAGGAAGGCAATGGGCCCTGGTTGCACCTGGGGGGTGCCCCGAGGGGGGCACAACCCACCAGGGCGCGCCAAGAGGCCCAAGCGCGCCCTGGTGGGTTGTGCCCACCTTGGGTGCCCCCGGACCGCCTCTTTTCTCTATAAATACCCCAAAAATACCAGAACCCTAAAGGCGCCGATGAAATATTCATCCAGCCGCTGTAGAGTCCAGAACCACCAGATCCAATCAAGACACCATCTCGGATGGGGTTCACCACGTCCATTGGTGCCTCTCCGATGATGCGTGAGTAGTTCTTTGTAGACCTTCGGGGTCCATAGTTAGTAGCTAGATGGCTTTCTCTCTCTCGCTGAATTCTCAATACAATGGTCTCTTGGAGATCCATATAATGTAACTCTTTTTGCGGTGTGTTTGTTGGGATCTGATGAACTTCGAGTTTATGATCAGTTATATCTTTTTATATCCATGAAAGTTCTTTGAGTTTCTTTGATCTCTTATATGCATGATTGCTTATAGCCTCGTATTTCTTCTCTGATATTTGGGTTTTGTTTGGCCAACTTGATCTATTTATCTTGCAATGGGAAGAGGTGCCCGGTAGTGGGTTCGATCTTACGGTGCTCGATCCCAGTGATAGAAAGGGAACCGACACGTATGTATCGTTGCTACTAAGGATAAAAAGATGAGATCTGTATCTACCGCCATATAGATAAACGGATCTTGTCTACATCATGTCATCGTTCTTATTGCATTACTCCGTTTTTCCACGAACTTAATACACTAGATGAATGCTGGATAGCGGTCGATGTGTGGAGTAATAGTAGTAGATGCAGGCAGGAGTCGGTCTACTAATCTTGGACGTGATGCCTATGTAATGATCATTTCCTGGATATCGTCATAATTATTTGAAGTTCTATCAATTTCCCAACAGTAATTTGTTTACCCACCATTTGCTATTTTTCTCGAGAGAAGCCACTAGTGAAACCTACGGCCCCGGGTCTTCTTTCTCATATATTTGCCTTGCGATGTACTTTTCCTTTGCATTTTTATCCAGATCTATTTAACCAAAAAATACAAAAATACATTGCTGCGTTTTATCTTTATTTATTTTATTTGGCGTTCGATCTATCAATCTACTACAATTTACCTCACGTCCGCTTGCCTATCTTGAGGCGCCATACCCCAGAAGGGATTGACAACCCCTTTAACTCGTCGGGTTGCGAGGTGTTGTTGTTTGTGTGCAGGTGCTGTTTACGTTGTGTTGCTTGGTTCTCCTACTGGTTCGACACCTTGGTTTTATAACCGAGGGAAATACCTACCGTCGCTGTGCTACATCATCCCTCCCTCTTCGGGGAAATACCGACGTAGTTGCAGCTACCATCAAGGAGAATTTCTGGCGCCGTTGCCGGGGAGGATCTTCAACATAACCAGGTTCCTAATCACAAATCTCATCTCCTTGCAATTTACATTATTTGCCATTTGCCTCTCGTTTTCCTCTCCCCCACTTCACAAAAATTTCCCTATTTATTCGCCTCTTTTTTTTCGTTCGGCGTTCTCTTGCTTTCTAGTCTCGATGGCTAGCGTCCCTACTCCTTTGTCACCAGGTTTTGAAGTCTTATACTTCAAGCAAAGACAAGGAGAAAATTTGAAAGATGTCTGGTATGGGCTTATAGAATCGTATCGTATTTCCAACTTAAAGGGGGACGCCAAGTTTTTGCTTCGTAATTTTTACATAGGATTGGCTTTGCATCATAGACAACTTCTCGATTTTGCCACTAAAGGAAATTTTATTGAACTTGATGCCAATGCTGCCTGTGAAATATTAGAGGGAATTTTGGGAATTCCGCCTCAAAAGAAGGGGTTTCATTTTACCCCCGAGGGAGCTCAAATGCTGGACAAACTTGGTGATTTCCATAAACATATGGTTGAAATACAGAAATATAATGAACCCCTCAAACACCTCAATGATAGTATCAATCGCATGAATACTCTGATTACTCTTTGCAACAAGCGATTGGATATTTTGGATCTTAAGATGGCCTCTTTTCTGGAGAATTTAGGGAAGCGTAAAGAGCCTCCCGGGTTTTAGAAAACCCTAACAAAAGTTGCAAAAACTTCGGAAGACAAAACTTAGATCCTTGCTTTATGCCTAGTTAAGGGCGTAAAACTATAGCGCTTATTGGGAGGCAACTCAACGAATAATTTTGTTTTTTGTTTTCTGTTCTTGGGTGTTAGCACAATTATGCTACTGTTATGATTGTGTTTTTTGTGTTTTAATTAGTGTTTGTGCCAAGTAGAACCAATAGGATCTTCTTGGGTGATAGTTGTTTGATCTTGCTGAAAAAGACAGAAACTTTGTGCTCACGAAAATAATTGTTAAAATTCACCAGAACGTGATAAAATTCTAATTATTTTGCAGAAGATCAATATACAAATTATCCAGGTTTTCCTAGTTTTTCATAATTTTTGGAGTTCCAGAAGTATTCGAACAAATCAGATTACTACAGACTGTTCTGTTTTGACAGATTCTGTTTTTTTTGTGTTGTGTGCTTATTTTGATGGCTCTATGGTTTTCTTTGATGAGTTTTTGCCATAGAAAAGTTGGAAAACAGTAGATATAATAAAAAAATAAAATATGAATTGGTTTGATACAACACTTATAGTAGTAGTTTATTTTTCTTACACTAACAGATCTCACGAAGGTTTTATTGAGTTTTGTGTGATTGAAGTTTTCAAGTTTTGAGTTATCTTACGATGGATGAAGGAAGGATGTAAGAGCCTAAGCTTGGGGATGCCCCGGCATACCAAGCTATTATCCAAGAATGAGCAACCAACTAAGCTTGGGGATGCCCCCGAGTGGCATCCCCGCTTTCTTCCAACAACTATCGGTATTTTACTCGAGGCTATATTTTTATTCGTCACATGATATGTGTTTTGCTTGGAGCGTCTTGTATGATATGTGTCTTTGCTTGTTTTATTTTGTGTTTTAAGTCATCAATCCTTGCTGGACACACCTTTTTGAGAGAGCCAAAATTATGTCACGACCTGTTAGAATTGCTCTCTATGCTTCACTTAAATCTTTTATGAGCTAGGACTTGCTCTAGTGCTTCACTTATATCTTTTTGAGCACGGTGTGATTTGTTATTTTTGAAGAAATGCTCTCTTGCTTCACTTAGATTTATTTTAGAGTTAGTAAATTTTTGAAGAAATTCTCTCTTGCTTCACTTAAATTATTTTGAGAGAAAGAAAATTTGTTATGCTCATGATCTTCACTTATATTTGTTTGAGCTTATGAAAAGCAACACATAAAAGTTAGTCCCAAAGTGATAGATATCCAAGAAGGATAAAGTAAAAGAAAATGGCATGAAGATCATTGGACAAAATAAACTTGATTCTTAGTAATAGTTTTGAGATATGATGATGTGATATGTGAGTCATGTTGATGAGTAATTGTGCTCTAGTAAGAATATTGGTGTTAAGGTTTGTGATTCCCTTTGTATGCACGAAAGTCAATAATCATGCAATGAAACTTATATCCTACTTGTGGTGCATTATTCGGTGTTAATTATGCTTAATGCTTGCTTATGAGATTATTTGTTTCTTGGTTGGTCGCTTACCAATCTTTTGCTAGCCTTCATTTTGCACCAAGTATGACCTCTACTTGTGCATCCAAAATCCTTTAAACCAGTTTTGCCACATGAGTCCACTATATCTACCTATATGTAGTATTCTTTTGCTGTTCTAAGCAAATTTGCATGTGCCATCTCTAATCTTCAAAATAAACTTCTCTTTTGTGTGTATGTTTCGCTCTCGGAACGGTATCGGGTGGCTAACATTTTCCATGCTAGATGTGTTATTCTCAAGATGAGTGTTTATTCACTTGTCATTGCACGAGAGTAAGGAAAGGTTTTAGGGATGCCCAGTCCCAAAATGCAAAAAAATATTTACTTTATATTGTCAAATAATAAATGTAGCGACCAGACCTCAAATAGTCTATGCTGCTGTGCACCAGTGTCATCCCTGGATCAGTAATGCTGACACGCACAGTACAAATGGAGGATTTATAACAGAGTAGCAATCACACACTTATTACAACGAATATCTCCAAAGAGAAGAAGTATGAAAAATATGGCTTAAGGCCATCTAAAACGATAACAGCGGAAGACTTGGAAGATAAGTGAGTCCATCAACTCCAGCGGCATCACTGAGTATAAGACCACGACCTAAGGCACCTTAATCGTCGTCTGAAAAGTCTGCAACATGAAACGTTGCAGCCCAAAAACGGGTCAGCACATGGAATATGCTGGCAATGTAACACATAGAGAAATAATGAACAGTAATAATACTATACTACATGCATATAAGGCTGGTGGAAAGCTCTATGGTTAAAGTTTTTGCGGAAAGCCAATTTTTCCCTACTACAAAGGAATAAATTTTATTCAACTGTAATGGTGGTTGTTAAACATTGAGATGGTTGACAGCATCTCAATCCCAATTAGGTGTCATCAATAACCCAACAAAATTAATTAAAAGTAACATGGTGATGAGATTCACATGATAATCCAGGTACTAGATACTCAAATTGTCCATAACCGGGGACACGGCTAACCATGATTAGTTTGTACACTCTGCAGAGGTTTGTGCACTTTTCCCCACAAGACTCGATCGCCTCCGCTTGATTCTCGCACTACATGATGTTTGAGAAACGGATGATCGAGACACAGTCTTTCAGAAGTGTTTGCACCTTACGTATGGGTAAACAATTACACCTACTTTCCCCTACATCTGCTAGTCTACCACTGTAAGAGTTCACACAACTTAGTCAACTATGCTAGAGCCCGTAATAGCTTGTGGCTGCACACGGAAGTTTCTAGCATGAATAATCTCATGATCCCTTTGAACCTGGGTGGCGGTCCAAAAGAAAAACAGGCAATCCTGGAATACGCAGGTACCTCAATCCACCCAGATGTGAGTTTTAGTTGCCACCTTAAGTAAACCATTATTAACAATCTCACATCTGTCATGAATATCACTCAAACCCAATCCACGTCTACGAGCATAGCATGGCAATATAATAGCAAACGTAGAAGTAACTCCCAAGGGTTTGATAAAAGAACAGGTAATAGGTACTACCTCAACTACTTCCCAATACCCACAATTTAATTAGATCCTAATCATGCAATTTGAGGAATAGATCTAATGCAATAAAAACTGGGTATGGAAGGTATATGATCAAAGTGTTACTTGCCTTGCTGATGATCCGCGAAACCTAGCGATTCGAAGTAACAAGCGGCACACACCGGGTACTCTATCGCAAACAAACAAGCAAACAATAAGTACTCATCTAATGCACAGGTAAAACTCGAATGAAAGATCCAACCAGAAAGTTCAACTTAAGAACTCCAGTTTGCAAAAAGAATCAACTCGAACGAAGCAATGAAAGTCAAACGGCGAAAGAAACAAACTTCGTTTACTAATCTGGATCTAGGTCAAATTTTACAGTAGCAAAAACTTGTTTCAGTAGGTTAAACGGAAAGTGAATTTCTAGAAGAAACTCTAGGCGCTTGAATCGCCTGATTCCGATAAACGAGCGAAAAATTAAACAGAAACGAAGATTCGATCAGAAATCTAGATCTGAGATAATCGCGGAAAAATCCGATGAAAAAGAAAAACGGACGAACGGTTAAAGAACGGACGTTCGTTAACAGAGAAAATCCGACGAACGCGTTCGCTAAAACGAACGGGTCGGTGAACGTTCACAAAATAACAAAACCGAAGAAATAAACTGATCTAGGTTTTTTTTAAAACGAACGGTTTTTTTTAAACAAAACCGGCAACGACGGCGAGGTATACCTCGTCGGGGCAGGGCTCCGGTGAGTGCGGCGGGGTGCCGCGGGGTGCGGCGGGGCTCAGGGGGCTCGGGGGTGGCGAGGGGCGGCTCCGGCGGCGGGGTTCGGCGAGCGGCGGCGGCCTTCGGGCTCCGGCTCCGGCGGCGGGGTGCGGGGCGGGTGCGGGGCGGCGGCGGGGTTTATAAAGAGGGGGGGAAGGGGTGCTTGGAGGAGGGGGCAATGCGCGGCGGCGGGGTGTCCGTGGCGGACACGGCGGCGGCGTCCGGCGTGCTCGCGGAGGAGAACGCGGAGATGGGCCGGCGGCTCGGCTGGGCCTCGGCCCGGTCGGGCGCGGCGCGAATTTTTTTAAAACGTTCCGCCGAAAAAATCGTAGAAAAATAAATAAAAATCCAAAAAAGATAAAAGAAATTTTCCCCGTCTAGTTAGAATATTTAGAACAGGGTGAACATTGTTTTGACACAAAAATAAATTTTTTAAAACATGCAATATTTTTTTAATGCAATTAAAATTGCAAATAAAATCCGAATAAAATCCAATAAATGATTTTAACATTTTTCCTCCAATATTTCAATTGTTTTGGAGAAGTCATATTTTCTCCTCTCATTTATTTTTAATGAAATATTTTTCCGGAGAGAAAAATAATTAAAACCAAAATCCTTGTTTTATTATTTGATGAAAATCAAATATGAAAATTCGAGAAAATCCCAACTCTCTCCGAGGGTCCTTGAGTTGCTTAGGATTTATCGAGGATTTGTCAAAATGCAATAGAAAATATGATATGCAATGATGATCTATGTATAACATACCAAATTGAAAATTTGGGATGTTACAAACCTACCCCCCTTAAGATGAATCTCGCCCTCGAGATTCGGGTTGGCTAGAAAACAGGTGGGAGTGGTCCTTCCGTAGATCTTCCTCTCGCTCCCAGGTGGCTTCATCTTCCGTGTGGTGACTCCACTGGACTTTGCAAAACTTGATAACCTTACTGCGGGTAACTCGGCTGGCATACTCAAGAATCTTAACCGGTTTCTCCTCATAGGTCAAATCACTTTCCAGCTGAATCGCTTCCAGTGGCACAGTATCGCTCAGTGGTATCTCAGCCATCTCTGCGTGGCACTTCTTCAACTGGGAAACGTGAAATACATCATGAACTCCTGACAATCCTTCGGGCAATTCCAGCTTGTAGGCAACTTCTCCCATACGTTCCAAAACTCTGTATGGTCCGATAAAACGGGGCGCTAACATTCCCTTAACTCCAAAGCGCTTCACTCCTCGAAGTGGTGATACTCGAAGATAAACTCTGTCTCCAACTTCGTGAGCTGTCTCCTTTCGTTTAGAATCAGCATAACTCTTCTGCCTGGACTGGGCTACCTTGAGCCTATCGCGAATCAACCTCACTTTCTGTTCAGACTCCTTAATCAAATCTGGTCCAAACAACTGACGGTCTCCAACTTCGTCCCATAACAACGGTGTTCTACACCTCCTTCCGTACAAAGCTTCGAAAGGGGCCACCTTCAAACTGGTTTGATAACTGTTGTTATACGAAAACTCTGCATATGGCAAATTGTCGTCCCAACTAGATCCATAATCTAGTGCACAAGCTCTCAACATGTCCTCCAAAATCTGGTTGACTCTCTCGGTCTGTCCATCTGTCTGTGGGTGAAAAGATGTACTAAATTCTAGCCTGGTTCCCAAAGTTTCATGTAACTGCTTCCAAAACTTCGAGGTAAATTGGGTTCCTCTGTCTGATACAATGGTCCTCGGAACTCCATTCAAACATACGATCCTGGTCATGTATATCTTTGCCAACTTAGCACTGGTGTAAGTGGTCTTCACTGGAATAAAATGAGCCACTTTCGTCAAACGGTCGACTACAACCCATATTGAGTCATAGCCTGAACGAGTCCTGGGTAATCCCGTGATAAAATCCATGCCTATTTTATCCCACTTCCATTCGGGTATCGGCAATGGTTGTAGCAATCCTGCTGGCTTCTGATGATCTGCCTTCACTCTCTGACATACATCACAAACTGCTACATACTCTGCAATATCCTTCTTTATTCCGGTCCACCAGAAAGTATTCTTCAGATCCAAATACATCTTGGTATTTCCTGGGTGAATCGAGTACGGTGAATCATGGGCTTCTTGCAAAATCAACTTCCTGATCTCCGGGTCTTTTGGCACATAAACGCGGTCCTCAAACCATAAGGTATCGTGCTCGTCCTCACGAAATCCCTTGGCTTTTCCTTTGCTCATCTTCTCCTTTAACTCTTCAATCTCCTTGTCTGTCTTCTGAGCTTCTCTGATCCTTTCTATCAAGGTAGACTGAATCTCCAGTGTCGCTAAATAGCCTCTTGGGACTATCTCCAAACATAGTTCGCGAAGGTCCTCGGCTAACTCCTGAGGTAACTCTCCTGTCATGAGGGTGTTGACATGACTCTTGCGGCTCAACGCGTCTGCTACTACGTTAGCCTTTCCTTGGTGATAATGCAATCTCATAACATAATCCTTAATGAGCTCCAACCATCTCCTCTGTCTGAGATTTAACTCCTTCTGCGTGAAAATATACTTCAAACTCTTGTGATCCGTATACACCTCACAATGGTTTCTGATGAGAAAATGTCTCCATGTCTTCAACGCATGCACCACGGCTGCTAACTCCAAATCATGCGTAGCATAATTCTTCTCATGGGGTTTAAGTTGTTGTGAAGCATATGACACAACTCTTCCTTCCTGCATAAGCACTGCTCCAAGTCCTCGATGAGAAGCGTCGCAATAAACTTCATAGTCCTTGCGTTGATCTGGCAGAATCAACACTGGTGATGTAACCAATCGTTTCTTCAACTCTTGGAAACTAGCTTCACAATCCTCAGTCCAATTGAATTTGGTGTCCTTTTTCAATAGCTCAGTCATGGGCTTAGCAATCTTTGAGAAATTCTCGATGAATCTCCGGTAGTATCCTGCAAGTCCAAGAAAACTCCGGATTTCTCCAACTGTCGTGGGTGATTCCCAACTTGTCACTGTGTCAACCTTGGCAGGGTCTACTGCTATTCCTTCTCCAGAAATAACATGTCCAAGGAATCCAACTTCCTTCAGCCAAAATTCACATTTGCTGAACTTGGCATATAACTGATGTTCTCTGAGCTTCTCAAGTACCAATCGCAAATGCTCCTCATGCTCTTCCTCATTCTGGGAAAAGACTAAAATATCGTCAATGAACACCACGACGAACTTATTCAAAAACTCCATAAACACTTTGTTCATCAGGTTCATAAAATAGGCAGGTGCGTTAGTCAGACCAAATGACATAACGGTATACTCATACAATCCATATCTGGTGGTAAAAGCCGTCTTAGGTATATCCTGCTCTCAAATCTTTAACTGATGGTATCCTGATCGTAGATCGATCTTGGAAAATACTTTAGCTCCTTGTAGGCGGTCAAACAAATCATTGATCATCGGCAGTGGGTACTTGTTTTTGATGGTCACTTCATTCAATCCACGGTAATCAACAACCATCCTCAGCGATCCATCTTTCTTCTCCACTAGAAGTACTGGTGATCCCCAAGGTGACGAACTTGGGCGAATATAGCCTTTATCCAGTAACTCCTTAATCTGCTTCTTAATTTCCTCCAAATCTTTTGCGGGCATCCTGTACGGTCTCTTAGATATTGGCCCTGTGCCTGGCAAAAGTTCAATCAAGAACTCAATGTCTCCATCTGGTGGCATGCCTGGCAACTCTTCTGGAAATACATCCAGATAATCCTTCACCACTGGTACTTCCTCCTGTACAGCTCCTGATAAGGAATTCACTTGATTCCTCTTCGGCATATGCCGGGATACATACTTGATCCTTTTTCCTTCTGGGGTGGTAAGCAAAATCGTCTTGCTGGCACAATCGATGTTTCCTCCATACAACGATAGCCAATCCATTCCCAAAATCACATCCAAACCTTGCGACTCCAAAACTATTAGGTCTGAGGGGGAAACATGCCTACCAATGGCCAATGGCATCTGAAAACATCCTTGGCTTGCCATATACTCTGCTCCTAGCGAGGTTACTAACATAGGGGTTCTGAGAACTTTGGTGGACAGCTTAAACTTATTCACAAATCCATTCATACATATCAAGGGGATTCAACCTCAAGAAACAGGCTAAGTGAGGTGGGTTGTTGTTGTTGTTGTTGCCTTGGTTCTGTACCAACACTTGCATCAGGGCATTCTGTTGCTGAATCAACTAGGTGATCTCGGGTGGGAAAACAAATCCGGTGTCGCGTCTCGGAGGCATCTGATGGGTCAGAAAAGATGAGAGTTAAGAATAGAATGAGGTCTAGAGGAAAACACTACCCATATGCTCATGAGACAACTACAATCAATATCACTCAATCAATTCAAACAAGGCATAACAATCGATCTAACTAGCGTTACAAAGTGCTTGAACTATACTATTAAATGGGGGAAAACTACTACTGATATGGTGGTCTACTTAGAAATTCTGATCAGTTGAAGACTCCATGATGTCTGCTCCAGCTTCATCAACAAAGTCATCTTCACTTGGTTCCGAGTTGGTGTCGTCGATGATGATGTAGTTATCCGGACAAGTGCATTCGTCATCTTTTGCTTTTGGCACTGGATTTCCCATGAATACTCCAATCTTCTTCTCCAGGTCGTCATTCTTCCCTACTAATGCGATGATTTCCTCCATATAATCCTCGCGTGTAGCCTTGCGTTCTTCCTCCAGTTCCTTGATCTTCGTCAATGCCTTCTTCAGTTCTTCCTTGTCCGAGCACATCTGGTTCTCCTGGCGACGAATGTGTTGGTTTTGCTCCTGGATGAAAGCTGCAATTGATCCATCCTTCTTGGTTCTGATCATCTCCCATTGCGCGTCTCGGCGTCCACAAATCTGATAAATTGTATCCTTAAGCTCCTGGTGGTAGACTTCTCCAATGCCTCCCATAGCGATGTGGGCTGCCATGCTCTTCCCTAAACTCCAGGTTGGTGCTTCAAAAACCAATTTTATTGGCTCAGTAACTGGCACAAACGTCCTTCCTGGAACTTGAACTTGAATCTTCCAGCTCTCCTCTTCGGGAAATGTGGCGTTGTAGGTTCCGGTGATGCTTGGTATTCCTATGTTCAAGTACTTAGTGACTTCCTTCAAGTGTCGTCCAAAAGGCGTGTCTTCATCTGGTTGCATGAACTTGCTCCTTGCATCCGCCATTCCTAAAAGAGTAGAAAGTGGAGAGGGGTCAGAAATGAGAAGAGAGAAGTGTTCTAGGGCTTAAGCTTAGTGGTCGTGTCCTACAGTCAGCGTGTGCTCTGATACCACCTTTGTAGCGACCAGACGTCAAATAGTCTGTGCTGCTGTGCACCAGTGTCATCCCTGGATCAGTAATGCTGACACGCACAGTACAAATGGAGGATTTATAACAGAGTAGCAATCACACACTTATTACAACGAATATCTCCAAAGAGCATAAGTATGAAAAATATGGCTTAAGGCCATCTAAAACGATAACAGCGGAAGACTTGGAAGATAAGTGAGTCCATCAACTCCAGTGGCATCACTGAGTATAAGACCACGACCTAAGGCACCTTACTCGTCGTCTGAAAAGTCTGCAACATGAAACGTTGCAGCCCGAAAACGGGTCAGCACATGGAATATGCTGGCAATGTAACACATAGAGAAATAATGAACAGTAATAATACTATACTACATGCATATAAGGCTGGTGGAAAGCTCTATGGTTAAAGTTTTTGCGGAAAGCCAATTTTTCCCTACTACAAAGGAATAAATTTTATTTAACTATCATGGTGGTTGTTAAACATTGAGATGGTTGACAGCATCTCAATCCCAATTAGGTGTCATCAATAACCCAACAAAATTAATTAAAAGTAACATGGTGATGAGATTCACATGATAATCCAGGTACTAGATACTCAAATTGTCCATAACCGGGGACACGGCTAACCATGATTAGTTTGTACACTCTGCAGAGGTTTGTGCACTTTTCCCCACAAGACTCGATCGCCTCCACTTGATTCTCGCACTACATGATGTTTGAGAAACGGATGATCGAGACACAGTCTTTCAGAAGTGTTTGCACCTTACGTATGGGTAGACAGTTACACCTACTTTCCCCTACATCTGCTAGTCTACCACTGTAAGAGTTCACACAACTTAGTCAACTATGCTAGAGCCCGTAATAGCTTGTGGCTGCACACGGAAGTTTCTAGCATGAATAATCTCATGATCCCTTTGAACCTGGGTGGCGGTCCAAAAGAAAAACAGGCAATCCTGGAAATACCCAGGTACCTCAATCCACCCAGATGTGAGTTTTAGTTGCCACCTTAAGTAAACCATTATTAACAATCTCACATCTGTCATGAATATCACTCAAACCCAATCCACGTCTACGAGCATAGCATGGCAATATAATAGCAAACGTAGAAGTAACTCCCAAGGGTTTGATAAAAGAACAGGTAATAGGTACTACCTCAACTACTTCCCAATACCCACAATTTAATTAGATCCTAATCATGCAATGTTTGAGGAATAGATCTAATGCAATAAAAACTGGGTATGGAAGGTATATGATCAAAGTGTTACTTGCCTTGCTGATGATCCGCGAAACCTAGCGATTCGAAGTAACAAGCGGCACACACCAGGTACTCTATCGCAAACAAACAAGCAAACAATAAGTACTCATCTAATGCACAGGTAAAACTCGAATGAAAGATCCAACCAGAAAGTTCAACTTAAGAACTCCGGTTTGCAAAAAGAATCAACTCGAACGAAGCAACGAAAGTCAATCGGCGAAAGAAACAAACTTCGTTTACTAATCTGGATCTAGGTCAAATTTTACAGTAGCAAAAACTTGTTTGAGTAGGTTAAACGGAAAGAGAATTTCGAGACGAAACTCTAGGCGCTTGAATCGCCTGATTCCGATAAACGAGCGAAAAATTAAACAGAAACGAAGATTCGATCAGAAATCGAGATCTGAGATAATCGCGGAAAAATCCGATGAAAAAGAAAAACGGACGAACGGTTAAAGAACGGACGTTCGTTAACAGAGAAAATCCGACGAACGCGTTCGTTAAAACGAACGGGTCGGTGAACGTTCACAAAATAACAAAACCGATCTAGGGTTTTTTTAAAACGAATGGGTTTTTTTAAACAAAACCGGCAACGACGGCGAGGTATACCTCGTCGGGGCAGGGCTCCGGCGGGGCTCCGGCTGGCTCCGGCGAGGGCGGCGGGGTGCGGCGGGGCTCAGGGGGCTCGGGGGTGGCGAGGGGCGGCTCCGGCGGCGGGGTTCGGCGAGCGGCGGCGGCCTTCGGGCTCCGGCTCCGGCGGCGGGGTGCGGGGCGGGTGCGGGGCGGCGGCGGGGTTTATAAAGAGGGGGGAGGGGTGCTTGGAGGAGGGGGCAAGGCGCGGCGGCGGGGTGTCCATGGCGGACACGGTGGCGGCGTCCGGCGTGGTCGCGGAGGAGAACGCGGAGATGGGCCGGCGGCTCGGCTGGGCCTCGGCCCGGTCGGGCGCGGCGCGATTTTTTTTAAACGTTCCACCGAAATATTCGTAGAAAAATAAATAAAAATCCAAAAAGATAAAACAAATTTCCCCCGTCTAGTTAGAATATTTAGAACAGGGTGAACATTTTTTTTGACACAAAAATAAATTTTTGAAAACATGCAATATTTTATTAATGCAATTAAAATTGCAAATAAAATCCGAATAAAATCCAATAAATGATTTTAACATTTTTCCTCCAATATTTCAATTGTTTTGGAGAAGTCATATTTTCTCCTCTCATTTATTTTTAATGAAATATTTTTCCGGAGAGAAAAATAATTAAAACCAAAATCCTCGTTTTATTATTTGATGAAAATCAAATATGAAAATTCGAGAAGATCCCCAACTCTCTCCGAGGGTCCTTGAGTTGCTTAGGATTTATCGAGGATTTGTCAAAATGCAATAGAAAATACGATATGCAATGATGATCTATGTATAACATACCAAATTGAAAATTTGGGATGTTACAATAAATTCCTTGGAAAGTGTTGGCATGGAAGGCACCCGTGGATACGGCTAGCCATGGAAAGTGAAAGAATGGTGGAAAAAGGAATAAACTTTATTTTCTATTTTGGAACCGCCTATGGCATATCTAGCTTGGGAAGTGTTCGTAACTCTAAGTCGTTTTCGTTGGTGGCATGGATACACCTCCCAAAATGTTTTTGTCTCTAATTTTTCGCTTTGAGCTCTGGCACCTCTACAAATCCCTACTTCCTTCTGCGAAGGGCCTTTTCTTTTTTACTTTATGCAATTTTTATTTTGAAATTTGGGTCTCCATCTTCTCTCATAAAAAGCACCAACTAGGAGGCAATATGATTGTGCTCAAGTATTGGGTGTAGTTAATATTCAAGTGTGTTTCATGATTGGATCAATGTTTGAGCATGATGGGCTAGGGATAACTTGTTTTAGCATTGATATTTTGAAAGACATGGTTGCTTGTTGATATGCTTGAGTATCTAAATTATTATGTCAAAACTAGACTATTGCTTTGAATCACATAAAAGTCCAAATGTCCATGCTAAAAGAAAAGAATATGATATGACTTGATGAACAACACTCCACATCAAAAATTCTGTTTTTATCACTTACCTACTCGAGAACGAGTAGGAGTTAAGCTTGGGGATGCTGATACGTCTCCGACATATCTATAATTTTTTATTGTTCCATGCTGTTTTATTATCAATCTTGGATGTTTTATAATCATTTTATAGTCATTTATATCATTTTTTTGTACTAACCTATGCACATAGTGCCAAGTGCCAGTTGTTGTTTTTTCCATGTTTTTTACATTGCAGGAAATCAATATCAGATGAAGTCCAAATGCCACGAAACTCCACAATGATTTTTTATGGGCCAGAAAGAAGGCAATGGGCCCTAGTTGCACCCGGGGGGTGCCCCGAGGGGGGCACAACCCACCAGGGCGCGCCAGGAGGCCCAGGCGCGCCCTGGTGGGTTGTGCCCACCTTGGGTGCCCCGGGACCGCCTCTTTGCTCTATAAATACCCAAAAAATACCAGAACCCTAAAGGCGTCGACGAAATATTCATCCAGCCGCCGCAGAGTCCAGAACCACCAGATCCAATCTAGACACCATCTCGGATGGGGTTCACCACCTCCATTGGTGCCTCTCCGATGATGCGTGAGTAGTTCTTTGTAGACTTTAAGGTCCGTAGTTAGTAGCTAGATGGCTTTCTCTCTCTCTCGCTGAATTCTCAATACAATGGTCTCTTGGAGATCCATATGATGTAACTCTTTTTGCGGTGTGTTTGTTGGGATCTGATGAACTTCGAGTTTATGATCAGTTATATCTTTTTATATCCATGAAAGTTATTTGAGTTTCTTTGATCTCTTATATGCATGATCTCTTATAGCCTCATATTTCTTCTCTTATATTTGGGTTTTGTTTTGCCAACTTGATCTATTTATCTTGCAATGGGAAGAGGTGCCCGGTAGTGGGTTCGATGTTACGGTGCTCGATCCCAGTGACAAAAAGGGAACCGACACGTATGTATCGTCGCTACTAAGGATAAAAAGATGAGATCTATATCTACCGCCATATAGATAAACGGATCTTGTCTATATCATGTCATCGTTCTTATTGCATTACTCTGTTTTTTCATGAACTTAATACACTAGATGCATGCTGGATAGCGGTCGATGTGTGAAGTAATAGTAGTAGATGCAGGCAGGAGTCGGTCTACTAATCTTGGACGTGATTCCTATGTAATGATCATTGCCTGGATATCGTCATAATTATTTGAAGTTCTACCAATTGCCCAACAGTAATTTGTTTACCCACCGTTTGCTATTTTTCTCGAGAGAAGCCACTAGTTAAACCTACGCCCCCCAGGTCTTCTTTCTCATATATTTGCCTTGCAATCTACTTTTCCTTTGCATTTTTATTCAGATCTATTAAACCAAAAAATACAAAAATACCTTGCTGTGTTTTATCTTTATTTATTTTATTTGGCGTTCGATCTATCAATCTACTACAATTTACCTCACCTGCGCTTGCCTATCTTGAGGCGCCGTACCCCGGAAGGGATTGACAACCCCTTTAACTCGTCGGGTTGCGAGGTGTTGTTGTTGGTGTGCAGGTGTTGTTTACGTTGTGTTGATTGGTTCTCCTACTGGTTCGATACATTGGTTTCATAACTGAGGGAAATACCTACCGTCGTTGTGCTACATCATCCCTCCCTCTGCGGGGAAATACTGACGTAGTTGCAGCTACCATCATGCACCGTATGCTCATTACCATTGATATGAAAAGTGACCTTGCTTTTATTGCAATCAATAACAGCCCCTGCAGTATTCAAGATGGGTCTACCAAGGATAATTGACATGTTGTCGTCCTCGGGCATCTCAAGTATAACAAAGGCAGTCAAAATAGTAACATTAGCAACAACAACGGGCACATCCTCACAGATACCGATAGGTATGGCAGTTGATTTGTCAGCCATTTGCAAAGATATCTCAGTAGGTTTGAGTTTATTCAATCAAGTCTTTTGTATAAAGAGAAAGGCATAACACTAACACCAGCTCCTAAATCACTCAAAGCAGTTTTCACATAATTCTTTTTGATAGAGCAAGGTATAGTTGGTATTCCCGGATCTCCAAGTTTTTTAGGTACTCCATCTTTGAAAGTATAATTAGCGAGCATAGTGGAGCTTTCAGCTTCCGGTATTTTTCTCTTATTTGTGATGATGTATTTCATGTACTTTGCATAAGGAGGCATTTTTAAGATGTCAATCAAGCGAGTACGCAAAAAGACTGGCCTCAGCATTTCAGCAAAGCGTTCAAATTCTTCATCATCTTTCTTTTTAGTTGACTTGGGTGCAAAAGGCAAAGGTTTTTGAACCCACGGTTCTCTTTCTTTACCGTGTTTTCTAGCAACAAAGTCTCTTTTATCATACCTTTTATTCTTAGGTTGTGGGTTATCAAGATCAACAGGTGGTTATATCTCAACATCATTATCTGGTTCTTTTTCATTACTTGGTTGAGAGTCTTCATGAACCTCATCATTATCTTTTTCATTATCACTGGGTGAGTGCTCATTACCAGATTGAGTTTCAGCATCAGATATAGAAGTTTCATTTTCATTATCAGGAGGTTTCTCTATTTCAGGTTCACTAGAGGTGTGCAAAGTCCTATCATTTTTCTTTTTCTTTTTCTTTCTAGAAGGACTAGGTGCACTAGTGTTAGCTCTTTGTGAATCTTGTTCAATTCTTTTTGGGTGTCCCTTAGGATAAAGTGGTTCCTGAGTCATTTTACCTCCTCTAGTTGCAACTCTAACAACAAAGTCATGCATATTATGATTCATTTCATCAAGCAATTCTCTTTGAGATTTAGCAACTTGTTCTAACTGAGATTGAACCATAGAAGCATGTTTTCCAACACCTCTAACATCATTTGATATTCTAAATAACAAGTCACTCAAGTGAGCAATCATATCAGAATTATATTTCAATTGTTTCATAACATTTGCATTGAAGTGATCTTGTTTTCTAATGTAGTTTTCAAACTCATAAAGGCTTTGACTAGGATGCATATTGTGAGGATTATTATTTTCATTGAACTTCATAAGAGAATTTACCTCTACCACCTTAGGTAGTGGTGGTGTATTAAGCCCATGTATTTCTTCAATAGAAGGTAAATTTTTAACATCCTCAGCTTTAATACCTTTTTCCTTCATAGATTGCTTTGCCTCTTGCATGTCTTCAGGACTAATATGTAATATACCCCTCTTCTTCGGAGTGGGTTTAGGCGGTGGTTCGGGAATAGTCCAATCATCATAATTTTTCAATATGTTATTCAATAATTCTTAGGCTTGTCCAATAGTTCGTTCCCTGAAAACACAACCAGCACAACTATCTAGGAAGTCCCTAGAAGCATCGGTTAGTCCATTATAGAAGATATCAAGTATTTCATTTTTCTTAAGAGGATGATCAGGCAAACCATTAAGTAACTGGCAAAGCCTCCCCCAAGCTTGTGGGAGACTCTCTTCTTTAATTTGCACAAAGTTAAATATTTCCTGTAAGGTAGCTTGTTTCTTATGAGCAGGAAAATATTTTTCAGAGAAGTAATAAATCATATCCTGGGGACTACGCACACAACCAGGAGCAAGAGTATTGTACCAAGCTTTAGCATCACCCTTTAATGAGAAAGGAAATAATTTGAGAATAAAGTAGTAGCGAGTTTTCTCATCATGAGTAAAAAGGGTGGCTATATCATTCAACTTAGTAAGATGTGCCAAAACAGTTTCAGTTTCATAACCATGGAAAGGATCAGATTCAACCAAAGTGATTAACCCTAGGTTGACAGAGAATTCATAATCCTTATCATCAATAAAAATAGGTGAAGTAGCAAACTTAGGATCACATTTCATTCTAGCATTCAGAGATTTTTCTTTATACTTTTATAGTAATTTCTCTAGATCATCTCTATCATTGCAAGAAAGAATATCTCTAGTTGCTTCTTCAGTCATAACATAACCTTACGGTACCTTAGGCAATTCATATCTAGGAAGGCTAGTTCTAGTAGGTGTTTCAGGAGTTTCAGTTTCAAGCTCATCATCAGATTCAACAACATCATGTTGTATTACTCTAGCAATTTGTTTATCAAGAAAATCACCAGGTGGCACATCATCATTATCAAGCAAGGTACTAGCATCATCATAAGCATTATCCATAGCAGAAGTAGCATCATCAATAACTTGCGACATATCAGAATTAATAGCATGTGGTGGTGTTGCAAGTTTACTCATAACAGAAGGTGAATCTAAAGCAGAACTGGATGGCAGTTTCTTACCTCCCCTCGTACTTGAGGGAAATATCTTAGTCTTAGGATCCTTCAGATTCTTCATAGTGATAATATGATAATAATCCCAAGTGACTCAACAAATATAGCTATGCTCCCCGGCAACGGCGCCAGAAAAAGGTCTTGATAACCCACAAGTATAGGGGATCGCAATAGTTTTCGAGGGTAATGTATTTCACCCAAATTTATAGATTCGACACAAGGGGAGCCAAAGAATATTTGAAGGTATTAGCAGCTGAGTTGTCAATTCAACCACACCTGGAGATTAATTATCTGCAACAAAGTGATTAGTAGCAAAGTAGTTTGATAGTTTTGATAGTAGTGACAACAGCAATAGTAACAGTAACAGTGATAACATTAATTTGTAGCAAGTGTAACAATGATGATAACAATAGTAACGCAGCAAGATCAATATAAATAAATTCGTAGGCATTGGATCGGTGACTTGTTGGATGATATTCATCATGTGACAGTTATAACCTAGGGAGATACGACAGTAGCTCCAGTTCATCGATATATTGTAGGCATGTATTCCGTAAATAGTCATACGTGCTTTATTAAAAGAACTTGCATGACATATTTGGTCCTTCCCTCCCGTGGCAGCGGGGTCCATATTGGAAACTAAGGGATATTAAGGCCTCCTTTTAATAGAGAACCGGAACAAAGCATTAACACATAGTGAATACATGAACTCCTCAAACTACGGTCATCACCGAGAGTGGGCCCATTTGTTGTCACGCTGGGGTTGTCGGATCATAATCGTAGTAGGTGACTATAAGTTGCAATATCGGATCTAAAACATGGATATAATGATGAATTCATAAACGGTTTAGATCTGAGTTCATGGCACCCGGGCCCAAAGTGACAAGCATTAAGCATAGCAAAGTCATAGCAACATCAATCCAAGAACATAGTGGATACTAGGGATCGGGCCCTAACAAAACTAACTCGATTACATGATGAATCTCATCCAACTCCTCACCGACCAGCGAGCCTACGAAGGAATTACTCACTCCCGGTGAGGAGCATCATGGAATTGGCGATGGAGAAGGGTTGGTGATGACGAAGAACGAAGACCCCCCTCTCCAGAGCCCCAAACGGACTCCAGATCTGCCCTCCCGAGGAAGAACAGGGCCTGGCGGCGGCTCCGTCTCATGGATCACGATAATTCTTTCTCCCTGTTTTTTTGGAAATATGTGATTTTATAGTATCAGGGGGGTCATAAGAGGGGCCACCAGGTGGGTACAACCCACCTGGGCGCGCCAGGAGAGGGGTGTGTGCCCTGGTGGGTTGTGCCCACCCAGGGGCCCCTCTCTGGTGGGTCTTGGCTCTAGAAATTCTTATTATTGATATAAAAAATCCTCGCAAAGTTTCGTTCCATTCCGAGAACTTCCATTTCTGCACAAAAACAACACCATAGTAGTTCTGCTGAAAATAGTGTCAGTCTGGGGTTAGTTTCATCCAAATCATGCAAATTAGAGTCCAAAACAAGAGGAAAAGCGTGAGAAAAAGTAGATACGTTGGAGATGTATCACGGGGGTGTCCGGAACCCCTTCCGGTGACCCGATAAGTACCCGGTACCCCCCGAAACACTTTCGGTGTCCGAATACCATCATCCTATATATCAATCTTTAACTCTCGACCATTTCGACACTCCTCGTCATGTCTGTAATCTCATCCGGGACTCCGAACAACATTCGGTCACCAAATCACATAACTTATATAATACTATATCGTCATCGAATGTTAAGCGTGCGGACCCTACGGGTTCGAGAACTATGTAGACATGACCAAGACACCTCTCCGATCAATAACCAATAGCGGAATATGGATGCCCATATTGGATCCTACATATTCTACGTAGATCTTTATCGGTCGAACCGTTATGACAACATACGTAATTCCCTTTGTCCATCGGTATGTTACTTGCCCGAGATTCGATCGTCGGTATTTTCATACCTAGTTCAATCTCGTTACTGGCAAGTCTCTTTACTCGTTCCGTAATACATCACCTCGTGACTAACTCCTTAGTCGTTTGCTTGCAAGCTTATGATGTGTATTACCGAGAGGGCCCAGAGATACCTCTCCGATACTCGGAGTGACAAATCCTAATATTGATCTATGCCAACTCAGCAAACACCTTCGAAGATACCTATAGAGCATCTTTATAATCACCCAGTTATGTTGTGATGTTTGATAGCACACAAGGCATTCCTCCGGTATCCGGGAGTTGCATAATCTCATAGTCGAAGGAATATGTATTTGACATGAAGAAAGAAATAGCAATAAAACTGAACGATCATTATGCTAAGCTAACGAATGGGTATTGTCCATCACATCATTCTCCTAAGGATGTGATCCCGTTATCAAATGACAGCACATGTCTATGGTTAGGAAACCTTAACCATCTTTGATCAACGAGCTAGTCTAGTAGAGGCTTACTAGGCACATGGTGTTTGTTTATGTATTCACACATGTATTTAGGTTCCGATCAATACAATTCTAGCATTAGTAATAAACCTTCATCATGAATAAGGAAATATAAAATAACAACTATATTATTGCCTCTAGGGCATATTTCCTTCAGTTGTAATTGATGCTATTTGGTTTATTTGTTGGAAGATTATATATCCAGATTGTTAATCATATATTTATCTTCTCTGATCATGAACATGAATATGATCTGTGAGTAGTCCTGTTTGTCCTTGAGGATATGGGAGAAGTCTTATTATAAGTAATCATGTGAAGTTGGTTTTCGTTTAATGTTTTGATGATGTGTTGTCTTGTTCTTCCTTTAGTGGTATCGTGTGAACGTCAACTACGTGATACATCACCATGTTTGGGCCAAGGGGAAGGCATTGTGGGATTAGTCGGGTTGTGGGAGTGACATAAACCTAAACTGTAGTTTATTAGTTGTTCCGTAAGGGGCTCTTTTGGATCCATATGTTTCATGCTATGATTAGATTTATCTTAATTCTACTCTTGTAGTTGCGGATACTTGCGATATGGGGTAATCATATATGGGTTGTTTGTTCAAGTAATAACAACACCTTAGCTTTGGTCCATCCACATAAAAACTTACTAAAGCAATTAATGAGAGCCAATGAATCATGATGAATGTAACTAGATAAAATTCCCGTGTGTCCTTGAGAAGGATTTAATCACTATAAGAAGTACTTTTGGCTTGTCCTTTGCAACAAAAAAGGATTGGGCCATCTTGCTGCACCTTTTTATTCTGGTTACTTGTTACCTGTTATGAATTATCGTGTTATCAAACTATATGTTACAACTAGTTTACAACACTTGCAGAGAATACCTTGCTGAAAACTGCTGATTTATTCCTTCCGCTCCTCTCTGGGTTCTACGCTCTTACTCATCGAAAGAACTATGATTGATTCCCTATACTTGCGAATTATCAAGCTTCTCCAATGCTGGCCCCCAAAGCAGACATTGTATCCGTCCACAGACCGATGGGGACCAGTCCATGGACACTGATACGGGAGCCGACCATCCAAATCGATCCCCTAAATGTCCACCCAGGTACGGTTAATTTGAAATTCAAATCCACCCGATCAGATAGCACATGCCGAATCACATAGCACCCAATCACAACGAAAAACAGGCAACTATGCACATTTTTTAAATGCTCGATCACAAAAGATTAGCGGTTTGATAGTCCATGCAAAAAATTGTCCCGCTGGACTAGCCATCTGAGTCTCATCGCTCACGCTGCCGCGGCCGCGGTCTTGGCCGTCGTCTTCTCGGTCGCCTCCTTCTCCGACTCCATGTCTTACTTTTGCCGCTTCAACATTTTGAAATAGATGGTTTGCGCGATCTCCTTGCATCGTCATCCAAATCATCCTCATCCAAATCATCCATCTTCAAGGTCAAAATATTTGCGTCCTCTGCAGCGGCTACGATCTCGACCTTCTTCTCTTTGATCATGGCCTTCTTCTCTTAGAATTTTATCTTCTTGTCGATCGCTGCAATTGATGTCTACTACACAACCTTCTTCTTGTAGACGTTGTTGGGCCTCCAAGTGCAGAGGTTTGTAGGACAGTAGCAAATTTCCCTCAAGTGGATGATCTAAGGTTTATCAATCCGTGGGAGGCGTAGGATGAAGATGGTCTCTCTCAAACAACCCTGAAACCAAATAACAAAGAGTCTCTTGTGTCCCCAACACACCCAATACAGTGGTAAATTGTATAGGTGCACTAGTTTGGCAAAGAGATGGTGATACAAGTGCAATATGGATGGTAGATATAGGTTTTTGTAATCTGAAAATATAAAAACAGCAAGGTAACTAATGATAAAAGTGAGCGTAAACAGTATTGCAATGCTAGGAAACAAGACCTAGGGTTCATACTTTCACTAGTGCAAGTTCTCTCAACAATAATAACATAACTGGATCATATAACTATCCCTCAACATGCAACAAAGAGTCACTCCAAAGTCACTAATAGCGGAGAACAAACGAAGAGATTATTGTAGGGTACAAAACCACCTCAAAGTTATCCTTTCTGATCGACCTATTCAAGAGTCCGTAGTAAAATAACACAAAGCTATTCTTTCCATTCGATCTATCCAAGAGTTCGTACTAGAATAACACCTTAAGATACAAATCAACCAAAACCCTAATGTCACCTAGATACTCCAATGTCACCTCAAGTATCCGCGGGTATGATTATATGATATGCATCACACAATCTCAGATTCATCTATTCAATCAACACAAAGAACTTCAAAGAGTGCCCCAAAGTTTCTACCGGAGAGTCAAGACGAAAACTTGTGCCAACCCCTATGCACAGATTCCCAAGGTCACGGAACCCGCAAGTGGATCACCAAAACATACATCAAGTGAATCAATAGAATACCCCATTGTCACCTGTAACATCCCAAATTTTCAATTTGGAATGTTATACATAGGTCATCATATGCATATCATATTATATTTGCATTTTGGTTTTGATCCTAGAAATTCTAAGCAACTCAAGGACCCACGGAGAGAGTTGGGGATTTCGTTTATTTTCATATTTGAATTTTTCTCAAATTTGAAAAGAGGATCATATTGGTTTTAGTTATTTTTCTCTCCAAAATATTTCCAATATTAAAAATAACAGAGAGGAAATAAAATGACTTCTCCAAAATAAAAAATAAATATTGGAGGAAAAATATTAAAATCAAATAAATAGTTTTATTTGGTTTTATAGCTATTTTATTTGAATTAGAAAAATATGCATTTTTTAAAATTGCATTTTTAGGCCAGAAAAATGTTCACTTTGTTCTAAATATTTTATTTAGACGGCGAAAATTGTTTTTGGCATTTCTAGAATTTTTTATATATATTTATTTAGGATTTTTCCTTTTGGCGGAATTTATTTTAAAAAAAGGTTTCCCGGACCGCACTGGGCCGAAGGCCCAGCCGGCCCGCTGCGCCACCGCCTCCGTAGCCGTGCCCGCGTCGGACACCGGCCGGAGTCCGGCTCCGAGCCGTGCCGCCCGCCCCCTGCCCCAAGCCACCGCGCGCTGATAACCCACAAGTATAGGGGATTGCAACTCTTTTCAAGGGTAGAGTATTCAACCCAAATTTATTGATTTGACACAAGGGGAGCCAAAGAATATTCTCAAGTATTAGCAGTTGAGTTGTCAATTCAACCACACCTGGATAACTTAGTATCTGTAGCAAAGTATTTAGTAGCAAAGTAATATGGAAGTAACGGTAGCGGTAGCAAAAGTAATATTTTTGGGTTTTGTAGTGATTGTAACAGTAGCAACGGAAAAGTAAATAAGCGGAGAACAATATGTGAAAAGCTCATAGGCATTGGATCGGTGATGGAGAATTATACCGGATGCGGTTCTTCAGGTAACAGTCATAACATAGGGTGACACGGAACTACCTCCAATTCATCAATGTAATGTAGGCATGTATTCCGAATATAGTGATACGTGCTTATGGAAAAGAACTTGCATGACATCTTTTGTCCTACCCTCCCATGGCAGCGGGGTCCTGCTGGAAACTAAGGGATATTAAGGCCTCCTTTTAATATAGTACCGGACCAAAGCACTAACACATAGTGAATACATGAACTCCTCAAACTACGGTCATCACCGGGAGTGGTCCCGATTATTGTCACTTCGGGGTTGCTGGATCATAACACATAGTAGGTGACTATAGACTTGCAAGATAGGATCAAGAACTCACATATATATATTCATGAAAACATAATAGGTTCAGATCTGAAATCATGGCACTCGGGCCCTAGTGACAAGCATTAAGCATAGCAAAGTCATAGCAACATCAATCTCAGAACATAGTGGATACTAGGGATCAAACCCTAACAAAACTAACTCGATTACATGATAAATCTCATCCAACCCATCAACGTCCAGCAAGCCTAAGATGGAATTACTCACGCACGGCGGTGAGCATCATGAATTTGGTGATGGAGGATGGTTGATGATGACGACGGCGATGGATTCCCCTCTCCGGAGCCCCGAACGGACTCCAGATCAGCCCCCCGAGAGGTTTTAGGGCTTGGCGGCGGCTCCGTATCGTAAAACGCAATGAATCCTTCTCTCTGATTTTTTTCTCCCCGAAAGTGAATATATGGAGTTGGAGTTGAGATCGGTGGAGCGTCAGGGGGGCCACGAGGCAGGGGGCGCGCCCCCACCCTCGTGGACACGTGGTGGGCCCCCTGACGTGGATTCTTCTTCCAGTATTTTTAATATTTTCCAAAAATATGTTCCGTGGAGTTTCAGGTCATTCCGAGAACTTTTGTTTCTGCACATAAATAACAGCATGGAAAGTTTGCTGAAAACAGCGTCAGTCCGGGTTAGTTCCATTCAAATCATGCAAATTAGAGTCCAAAATACCGCCGCCCCACCGCCCTCTCCTCCTCGTCCCAAGCCGCCGCCGCCGCATCTGCCGCTGCCGCGTATTCGCCGCCCCGCTGACACACGCCGGAGCCGCCGCCGCCCGCCGGTGTAACATCCCAAATTTTCAATTTGGAATGTTACACATTAGATCATCATTGCATATCACATTTTATTGCATTTTTGGTTTGATCCTAGAAATTCTACGCAACTCAAGGACCCACGGAGAGAGTTGCGGATTTCGTTATTTTCATATTTGGGTTTTCTCAAATTTTGAAAATAGGATCATTTGATTTTATTTATTTTATCTTCAATTATTTCATTTATAAAAATAAGAGAGAGGGAATAAAATGGCTTTCCCAAAAATAAGAAATATTGAGGATTTAATAAAAAATAATCAAATCTTATTTTATTTGGAGTTTTGCTATTTTATTTGAATTTAGGAAAATTGCACGTTTTTCAAAATTGCATTTTAGGGCCAAGAAAATGTTCATCTTGTTCTAAATATTTTATTTAGACGGTGAAAAAATTATTTTGGCATTTTTAGAATTTTATTCTATTTTCTAGAATTTTTCTTAGTCTCGGCGGAATTGTTTTTTTTTTAAAACTCCCGCGCGCCCAACTGGGCCGAAGCCCAGCCAAACCAGGCCGGCCCGCCCGCGCCACCGCCTCCCGCCGCCGTCTCCGGATCGGAGACCGCCGCCACCGCCCGAGTCCGGGAGGAGCATGCCTCCCAAGGCGCACCCTTCCCCAAGCCGCGCCGCCCCCCTCCTTAAATAGCCGCCGCCCCTCACCCCGCCACCGAACCCGCAGCCACGCCGCCGGAACCCGCCCAGCCGCCGGAGCCGCACCACCGCCGAGCCGCCCCGCCGCCCAAGGTCGCCGTCGATGCCGACGCCCGCAGCCCCGCCGCCCCACGCCGCCTCCCGTCGCCCCGCCGGAGCCGCCGGACTTCGCCGGAGCCCCGAGCCGAGGTAGCCGCCCGCCGCCCGGTTTTCTAAAGAAAACCGATTCGTTTTTTAGAAAACCCTAGGTTTTTTAGATCGGGTTTGTTTTTTTCGGTTTTCTTATTTAGCATGCGTTCGCTCGTTCGTTCGTTTTAACGAACGCGTTCATCGTTTAGTTATAGTTAACGAACGTCCGTTCGTTAAACTGTTCGTCAGTTTTTCTTTTTCTCGGATTTTCCGCGATTATTTCTGATCGCGATTTCTGATCTGTTTTTCGTTTTGGTTTAACTTTTCGCTCGTTTGTCGGAATCAGGCGATTCAAGCGCCTAGAGTTTCGTCTCGAAACCCTCTTTCTGTTTAACCAACTCAAACAAGTTTTTGCTACTGTAAAATTTGACTTAGGTCCAGATTAGTGAACGAAGCTTGTTTCTTTCGCCGTTTGACTTTCGTTGCTTCGTTTGATTTGATTCTTTTTGCAAACCGGAGTTCTTAAGTTGAACTTTCTGGTTAGATCTCTTATTTGAGTTTTACCTGTGCATTAGACGAGTACTTATGGTATGCTTGTTTGTTTGCGATAGAGTACCCGGAGTGCGCCGCTTGCTACTTCGAATCCCTAGGTTTCACGGATCATCAGCAAGGCAAGTAACACTTTGATCATACATCTTTTCATACCCAGTTTTATTGCATTAGATCAATCCTCAAACAATTGCATGATTAGGATCTGATTAAATTGTGGGTTGGGAAGTAGCTGATGAGGTAGAACCTATTGCCCTGTTTATTACCAAACCCTCGGGAGTTACTTCTACGTTTGCTTATATTGCTATGCTATGCTAGTAGACGTGGATTGTGTAGGAGATATGCCCTAGAGGCAATAATAAATGATATTATTTATCTCCGAGTTCATAATTATGTTTATGTTCCATGCTATAACTGCAATGATTCTCGAGTCTGCAATATCCACGAGCCTCGGAGGAAGACTCAAATGCACGTGTGGAATAATAAACGGTAAGAAGTATTCCTAGTCTGGCCTCTAAGACTAGCTCAAGTGTTGCATGATGATTCTGTTTTCCTGGTCATGGGCATGTCTATGCCAGCAACTTTGAGGGCACAATGTTAAGAGAACATTTGTGTTGAATCGACCCGGATTGATGTTATGCTATGAGATTCATTCGTCACAAGTTTATTGGTACATAACACAGAGATGGTTAACGTTTGCATGATTCCTTAGACCATGAGAGTATCGAGTTTCTTCATGCTTGCTTCATGAACTTTGGGGTTTGTTAAACGTCATCCGTAAATGGGTGGCTATTACGGCGGCTTACGGGTTCATGGAAAAGTGTGTCAAGTAACTTGATAGCTCAAGATTGGGATTTGCTCCTCCGACGATGGAGAGATATCTCTGGGCCCTCTCGGTGTTACGGTATCCATCATCGTCTGGCCAGACACTTTGTGATTTGATCACGGGGATGCCGGAATACGATAACGAGAAAAGAGAACAATACCGGTAACGAGGTAACTAGCATAGTGGACAAGTTGTTGATCCACGGGAATGCCAACATGTCTCACCTTGGGTATTTGTAACATATCGCGAAGCAACAGGAATAGCAGACGGCAACTGGAGGTTCACTCGAATATTTATTCGTGTGGGTATAGGGGTCAATATGGGTGTCCACGGCTCCGATGTTGATCATTGATCGGAAGGGGTTCCGGGTCATGTCTATACTTCACCGAACCTATAGGGTCACACGCTTAAGGGTCATCTATCTGCTGAATACTAGACAGGGAGTCTGAGAGAAAATCACCGAAAAAGTTTCGGACACCGAAAAGTTTCGGACAGCGGAATCGTACCGCAGAGAGAGGTCATCGGATAAGTTTCGATGATACCGAAAAGTTGTTTCGGGATACACCATTAAGTCAAATTGGTTTCGGCACATGCCTGATAATTCTTGGAGGATGCCAGAATCATTCTGGAAGCTTTTTGGAATTTTCTGAGATAAAAACCGGAAATGTTCCGGAGCTGCCGGAGCCACTTCAGATGCGTTTCGCAGATGAAAATCACTAAAACCGAAATTGTTTCGGAACGCGTTGAAAATCATTTTAGTGGGTACTGGAAATGTTCTTAGCCCACATAAATATTTTCAGTTCGATCAGACGCTGAAAAATGTCGTCGTGAATAGTGAAAATCAGCTTTATGGTTACTTTATGGAAAGCCACCTTTCGGGGCTTTGCTCCAAAAGATCTTGGGGATGACATGGATGGATAGGAGCCATTTTTTGGGCCCCTCATGGGGGTGTGGCCGGCCACATGGGGTATCCCCCCTTGGGGACCCTCTTGTTCCTTGGTTTCACTCCTAGGTCCTTGTGGAAGGACTTCATTCATGTGCATTTTGGGTTTTTTGTGAAACTACCCTACCCCCTTGGGATTTCCTATAAATAGAGGTGGAGGGGCAGCCCTCCACACTCATCCCTTGCTCTCATACACATGCCATGCATTATCTGGCTTCTTCTCTCCCTCCCACGAAAAGAGTTTCGTAGAGCCGTAAGGCTGTCTGGGTTCCGGCAGGAACTAGTTCTGGACGGCGAAGCCCTGCCGGATAGATGACACCGTATGTGTGCAACTCTGTAGAGAGATCGTAGTTTCGGTCTTAGTTCGTGAGTGCCTCCCGAAGGGCTATCCGTGTGACCGTCCGAGTTTCGAAGGTCCTCCCGAAGGGCTGTCCGAGTGACCGTTCGAGTTTCGAAGGTCCTCCCGAAGGGTTGTCCGCGACACCGTCCGGGGGGCTGTTCGACCGCCTCCCGGAGGGCTGTCTGAGGAGCAGATGAGGGTATACATCCTCGCGGTTGGGAGGTTGTAAATCCTAGCTGCGGGGATCTGCACCGCCGATCGTCATCGACTCTACTTCCCGCTGCGCTACGAGTCGGTAACGAAAAAGATCAAACCATGTATGCAGTCTCCATAGTGGTCCTGGGCTGGTGCGTAGGTCGGAAATTTTTTGTTTTCTGTCGCGTTCCCTTTCAGTGGCATCAAGAGACGTGCTATGCGTAGATGCAGGTTTCGATCTAGAATACATGGAGATGTATGGGTATTGCATAATATAATTAGGTAGTAGATGAGATCTATTGCTGAAAATTATTTATGCGGGTGACAGATGAAATCTGTTACCCGAGGTTCTTGTTGCTTCCCTAGAATTTGCGTTTGCTCAATCTCGAGACAGCATGGTGGAATTTGACAAAGTTCTGGCAATCCGTGATCCTGATTGATCATGGAAGTGCTATCAGTTCGTTGGGTTCTGCCGTAGTCAAAAGAAAGATGAAATTCGCAGATGAAAGGGCATTGCAGATATGATCTGCACGGGGGTCATGCGTATGATGAAGTTTAGTATGGGGCTCGAGATTTAATTATCCCGTGTTTCATACACCCCGAGATGTTAATCTAGCAACTTGAATAATCATACTTGATGAAAAACGTTGGTCGCTGCGGTTTAAGTCAAAACCTTAGAAGCCACGTAAAATAAATTTTGCATAAACCGATTAGAGGCGTCTAACTTGGTTTTGCAGGATGTGCATATGATGTGGTATAGCAGTGCTCATACTAATTCGATTATGTATGAGATGACTATATGATGTAATTTGATTAACATGACCTGCGTGTCATGATTCGGCATGATGGTTGGAGCCATATGATTGCACTTTAATGACCTACGTGTCAACCTTGTTGTAATGCATTATTTTGTTAGCTATAGAGATAGCAATATTATCTGGTGCATCGACAAGGTGGTGGCAATCTTCGCTAAGGTGAACACCGACGCGAATGCCGAAGACGAAGAAATGAAAGACTTCTCCGTCAGAAAGGGCTATACCATATCATGCTATTATGAATTGCCTGAGATGTTTATCCCTTATGATGCACCCTTCTTGATTGCGCGGTAGTCGCTTTTATTAGGGTGATCTCTCACTTAAAATACCAAGTAGTTAGTGTTCTCCCAAGTGTAGCACCGTCACGGCACCTATCTTTTCGGGGTGCGTCGTGTCACACGGGTACGAACGATTAGAGAAGTGTGAGGCGGGTGAGTTGAGACCTCGCAGCGAGATCACTTGGTTGTCTTGACGTTCAGGCATGACCGTCATGAGCTCGGAACACACGCATCGAAAGATGAACAAGAGTCACATAGAGATGTGATTGGCAAGTTGGCCTACCGGTTGAGATTTTTCGTCATCAGTGGTGTTACACCAATGGAGAACAATTGAAATGTGGGTCTTGTATCACTCACAATCAATTTTGAGAGATATTGATTTGAGTGGGAGCGCACTGTTGAATTAACATGTTTAATTCTTAGTGCAATTAATTATGAACATTGTCTAAGTGTTATATGCAAAATAGTTGTAGAATAATGGCTCGCGTTTCCACCTTCCCTGTTAAAATTGAATAGCTGTTAAATATTTGGTTAAAACTTTACGATTGGTACCGTAATATGAGGATTGTCCTCAAAAGTGCCGAGAAGGACTTTGTCCTATCGCATGCTTTCCGTATCCTCCCGCTAATGCTATGGATCATGTGACTCTCGTCCTTTGATCCAAAAGCTAGAATTCTGTTACGGTCAAGTGGAATATGTTTGCTTCCATGAAACCCAACCTTCGAAAGTTGGGATAGTTATATGATATTCATGGAACTGAAAATTATTTTCAGATACAAACAAAGCAATGTTTGTTTGCAAGTATTAGTAAAAGTGTTTACTATGCATTTGACTGTTGGGAAAGGGATCCAGAAGAACGCCTGTCATATAATGAAAGGTGAATAAAACAACAACTTAAAGAGAAAGGAAGTGTCCAAAGGGTGTTAGTATGACTTACATGCCTAGGAAGTCCGGGGCTAATGCCACTCTTAAGTTGGGTGCTTCTTCTGAGAGTAGGAGAAATACTAAAAGTTAAACTGCTAGAAGTATAAAGGCAAAAGGAAAGAAGACTGGAATATCCAGCTCATGTATGAATGTCATACAAGTTTTTGATGTATAGAAGGCTGGTCAAAGATATAGTTCTTGCGAATTATGGTTAAACATGTTAATCACTAATTCTTGGGTATTGTGAGTTCATCACAAAAATGCCCGCTCGATTGCATTCTGTTGCAACTCGATGTAAGAACTACTATGGCCTGAAAGACTAGCTAGAAATGAGGTTAAGGTATACACAGGGAACATAGTAAATGTTACTATACCTTCCATCGGTGTATTGCCGTCTGTATTTATTTTCATAATTCATTTAGAGTTTTACAAACTCTATCCCATTGCATAAGGCATCTTGCAAGAAGGTTGTTCATAAGTGAACTTTTTATGTTCGATGTTATGAATAACACAAGGGCCATACTTTCATTATGAATGAGATGTATGTTATGAATATTGATAATAATAAAATACCTCTGGGTTTACTTTCATAATTCATTTTAGAGTTTCATACACTCTAGCCCATTGCACAATGTTTGTTGCAAAAGAGTTGTTCATAAAAACAACAATTGTTGTTAAGTATTATGAATAACATAAGGGCCATACTTCCATCATCGATGGGACGTATGTTATGAATATTGAGGGTAATATGATACATCCATAACACTAATGCTAAATGTCGCAAGACTAAAAGAATACCACGCAAGTGTGGCACTACATTTGGTCACATTGGAGAAACCCGCATGGAAAATTCCATTATGATGGATTTTGAAGTCTTTTTGATTTTGAATCATCTGACACTTGCAACTTTCCTCCGAAAAGTGAAGTGACTAAAATACCGTTCACAGGCCATAAGGAACGAACAACAAACTTATTAGTGATCATACATTTGATGTGTGTAGTCCGATAAGTGTTGTTAGTGGTGGATTTATTTATCTTCAGAAATGACTCAAGTAGATATATGGATATTTACTTGATGAGACGTAAGTCTGGATCTTTTGAAATCATTCAAAAGGTTCTCAAAAATGAAGTAGAAGTTATTGTAACAAGAAAATTATGTTTCTGCAATTTGATTGCACAAAGGAATATTTGAGTTACATGTTTAGCGAATGTATGATGAGTTGTGAAAGGGGTTTCATAAACTTGCACCTCCTGAAACACCACTGCAAGTGGAAAGTCCGTGGAGATGTAATCAAACCATTTATGACATGGTAAGGTCAAAGATGACATAAATAAATTTGCCATTATCCCTTTTAAAGTGATGCTTTAGAGACTGCGGCTTTTACACTGAAAAGAGCTACATCGGGCCTGTTGAAATGAAGCCATGGTATGGTACGCCCAACCATGTTATATCTTTTCTTAACATTTGGAATATGGGGCTTGTGTAAAAGGTTACAAACCTATTCCAAATCAGACAAGTGCTACTTTGTAGGTTATACCAAAATGTTGGGTATTCCTCCCTCACTATACTGAGGCAAATAGTTTTGCCGCGAAACGGTGTGCTTTTAAAGAGAATGGTTCTTTCTAAAAGGTGAGTGGGAGAATAGTGCAACTCGACGAGATAAACAGTATCTTCATCAGATCAAAGGAAAGAGACCTTGGAAGAAATTCCAGAGTTTCCTACTGCGACTGATACAGAAGTCTCTACAATAAAATGTATGAACTTCGGTCGAACTTGCAGCTGAACCACGTAGGCAAGGCTCGTGCAAACCTCTCAGGTACGCAAACGAGATATTGTTGTTAGACAACATTATACCTACGATACACAAGGAAGCGTTGATGGGCCCTGACTCCGGAATTGGCTAAATGCCAATACAACCCGAGTTAGTTTCCATATAAGTGATTCAAGATTAAAACCTTGATACACCTTTCGGAAGACTTAGAGTCTAACGAATATTTATGGAACTTAAAACTGATACGGATAAAATGTTTTATCCATAAAGCTCGACTTGTTGAAATAATACGATGAGGTTGTTTTCATCGTAGCGATGCTTAAAGTCGGTTCGGGTTGAACTAGCAATTAATACATATTTCAATCGTGAGATATGAAACATGGATGATAAAAGGATTTCCATCTGATGGAAATGAAAGCTAGGACTTGTATATGATACAGTCCAAAGTAATTTGTCGATCCAGAGGATGCTAGTAGGTATGCAAACTTCAGAGTTCCAGCAATGGACAGAAGAGAGCAAAATGGAGTTGGAATCTTCGTGTTTTGATGAAATGGTCAAAGGGGTTTTGACTTCATCAATGGGTAATGAAGATGCTTGTAATTCAAGAAAGTAAGTGGGAGCGTAATAATATTTCTAAAAACCTTATGTGCTTGGCACATTGGTAATTGGAAATAAATTTCTTGACACAAATTAGGACTTCATTTGAAAATAGTTTTTCGATGAAGTGCTTAGGCTAAATAGCCTCAATATTAGGCATGATGATCTATGGAGATAGATTTACCTAATGGGGCTAAGCAATGAATACATATTGACAAGATGCTAAAACCTTTTAGCATTTAAAACGCCAAGGAGTGATTCTTGCCAAAGTCACATGGAAAGAGTTTTTGCAAGACTCGGTGTCCCAAAACACTGATGAGTAAAATACACGATGCAGATTCCACACACTTTTGTGTTTGGATTAATCATGTATTCCATGGTATGTAAAACAACCAGATATGTCCGATACTCCCAAGGTGTTGCAAGTATGGATACCAAAGTGATCAAATTACTGATCATGGGACAACAGTGAAAGATGTCACAGAGTACTAGAGTAAGTACTGATGACATGGTTTTCTCGCAAGCAGAGATCATGAAGAGTTCGTTGTAAAATGTTACATCGATAGAGTCTTCATCTTTTCTCCATGCGATTTTCGATTTAAATTAAGGGTTTTGTGTAACACACAATGTGGTGGCACAGTTAGTTGGAATTTGTTCAAACTAGTTACTGTGGCGAATTCTATAACAAGGGCTAAGTATGTTGACGCTTTAGAAGCGACAAAGAAGATGTTGAATCAAATAGTTCATTCATGAACTTAGTATAGTTCCAAGATGGCTTTTGACAATGGGATACTACTGCAGGTAGTTGCTCCATAACTCAGTCTGAGGAATCCAGGTTCGACCTGTGATTCACATACATACAAAGCCAAGTCCACACAAAATATGAATTTTGTGAAAACGTGAAAACGCGAGGACATGCAAAGATACACACGGAACTGAAGTCGTCAGATCCGTTGGACATCAGGCTATACCACAAGCGAAGCATATTTACACCGGTGTGGCACAGGTGTGAAGTGCATTAGCATAAGCTAGATTATTGACTCTAGTGCAAGTGGGAGTCTGTAGGAGATATGCCCTAGAGGCAATAATAAATGATATTATTTATCTCCGAGTTCATAATTATGTTTATGTTCCATGCTATAACTGCAATGATTCTCGAGTCTGCAATATCCACGAGCCTCGGAGGAAGACTCAAATGCACGTGTGGAATAATAAACGGTAAGAAGTATTCCTAGTCTAGCCTCTAAGACTAGCTCAAGTGTTGCATGATGATTCTGTTTTCCTGGTCATGGGCATGTCTATGCCAGCAACTTTGAGGGCACAATGTTAAGAGAACATTTGTGTTGAATTGACCCGGATTGATGTTATGCTATGAGATTCATTCGTCACAAGTTTATTGGTACATAACACAGAGATGGTTAACGTTTGCATGATTCCTTAGACCATGAGAGTATCGAGTTTCTTCATGCTTGCTTCATGAACTTTGGGGTTTGTTAAACGTCATCCGTAAATGGGTGGCTATTACGGCGGCTTACGGGTTCATGGAAAAGTGTGTCAAGTAACTTGATAGCTCAAGATTGGGATTTGCTCCTCCGACGATGGAGAGATATCTCTGGGCCCTCTCGGTGTTACGGTATCCATCATCGTCTGGCCAGACACTTTGTGATTTGATCACGGGGATGCCGGAATACGATAACGAGAAAAGAGAACAATACCGGTAACGAGGTAACTAGCATAGTGGACAAGTTGTTGATCCACGGGAATGCCAACATGTCTCACCTTGGGTATTTGTAACATATCGCGAAGCAACAGGAATAGCAGACGGCAACTGGAGGTTCACTCGAATATTTATTCGTGTGGGTATAGGGGTCAATATGGGTGTCCACGGCTCCGATGTTGATCATTGATCGGAAGGGGTTCCGGGTCATGTCTATACTTCACCGAACCTATAGGGTCACACGCTTAAGGGTCATCTATCTGCTGAATACTAGACAGGGAGTCTGAGAGAAAATCACCGAAAAAGTTTCGGACACCGAAAAGTTTCGGACAGCGGAATCGTACCGCAGAGAGAGGTCATCGGATAAGTTTCGATGATACCGAAAAGTTGTTTCGGGATACACCATTAAGTCAAATTGGTTTCGGCACATGCCTGATAATTCTTGGAGGATGCCAGAATCATTCTGGAAGCTTTTTGGAATTTTCTGAGATAAAAACCGGAAATGTTCCGGAGCTGCCGGAGCCACTTCAGATGCGTTTCGCAGATGAAAATCACTAAAACCGGAATTGTTTCGGAACGCGTTGAAAATCATTTTAGTGGGTACTGGAAATGTTCTTAGCCCACATAAATATTTTCAGTTCGATCAGACGCTGAAAAATGTCGTCGTGAATAGTGAAAATCAGCTTTATGGTTACTTTATGGAAAGCCACCTTTTGGGGCTTTGCTCCAAAAGATCTTGGGGATAACATGGATGGATAGGAGCCATTTTTTGGGCCCCTCCTGGGGGTGTGGCCGGCCACATGGGGTATCCCCCCTTGGGGACCCTCTTGTTCCTTGGTTTCACTCCTAGGTCCTTGTGGAAGGACTTCATTCATGTGCATTTTGGGTTTTTTGTGAAACTACCCTACCCCCTTGGGATTTCCTATAAATAGAGGTGGAGGGGAAGCCCTCCACACTCATCCCTTGCTCTCATACACATGCCATGCATTATCTGGCTTCTTCTCTCCCTCCCACGAAAAGAGTTTCGTAGAGCCGTAAGGCTGTCTGGGTTCCGGCAGGAACTAGTTCTGGACGGCGAAGCCCTGCCGAATAGATGACACCGTATGTGTGCAACTCTGTAGAGAGATTGTAGGTTCGGTCTTAGTTCGTGAGTGCCTCTCGAAGGGCTGTCCGTGTGACCGTCCGAGTTTCGAAGGTCCTCCCGAAGGGCTGTCCGAGTGACCGTTCGAGTTTTGAAGGTCCTCCCGAAGGGCTGTCCGCGACACCGTCCGGGGGGCTGTTCGACCGCCTCCCGGAGGGCTGTCTGAGGAGCAGATGAGGGTATACATCCTCGCGGTTGGGAGGTTGTAAATCCTAGCTGCGGGGATCTGCACCGCCGATCGTCATCGACTCTACTTCCCGCTGCGCTACGAGTCGGTAACGAAAAAGATCAAACCATGTATGCAGTCTCCATAGTGGTCCTGGGCTGGTGCGTAGGTCGGAAAATTTTTGTTTTCTGTCGCGTTCCCTTTCAGATTGGGTGAGTGTATCCATGACAGATGTGAGATTGTTAATTAATGGTTCAATTTAAAGTGGCTACTTAAACACACATCTGGGTGGATTGAGGCACCTGGGTATTCCAGCGATTGCTTGTTTTTTTTATGGACCGCCACCCAGGCTCAAAGGGATCATGAGATTATTCATGCTAGAAACTTCCGTGTGCAGCCACAAGCTATTATGGGCTCTAGCATAGTTGATTAAGTTGTGTGAACTCTTACAGTGGTAGACTAGTAGATGTAGGGGTTGTAGGTGGTACTGTCTACCCGATCGTAAGGTGCAAACGCTTCTGAAAGACTATGTCTCGGTCATCCGTTTCTCAAACATCATGTAGTGTGAGAATCCCAACGGAGGAGATCGAGTCTTGTGGGAAAAGTGCGCAAACCTCTGCAGAGTGTATAAACTAATCATGATTAGCCGTGTCCCCGGTTATGGACAACTTGAGTATCTAGTACTTGGATTATCATGTGAATCTCATCATGTTACTTTAATTAATTTTGTTGAGATTAATGTTGAAACCTAATTGGGATTGAGATGGTGTCACCCATTCTCAATGTTTAACAACCACCATGATAGTTAAATAAAATTTATTCCTTTGCAGTAGGGAAAAATTGGCTTTTCGCAAAACTGTAACCTTAGAGCTTTCCACCAGCCAAATATGCATGTAGTATAGCATTATTCTGTTCATTACTCTCTATGTGTTACATTGCCAGCATATTCCATGTGCTGACCCGTTTTCGGGCTGCAACGTTTCATGTTGCAGACTTTTCAGACGACGAGTAAGGTGCCTTAGGCCGTGGTTCTATACTCAGTGATGCCGTTGGAGTTGATGGACTCACTTATCTTCCAAGTCTTCCGCTGTTATCGTTTTTAGATGGCCTTAAGCCATATTTATTGTATTAAGTTCTCTTTTGAGACATTTGATGTAATAAGTGTGTGATTGCTACTCTGTTATAAATCCTTCGAGTACTGTGCGTGTCAGCATTACTGATCCAGGGATGACACTGATGCACAGAGACTTGACCGTCTGAGGTCTGGTCGCTACAAGTTGGTATCAGAGCACACGCTGACTGTAGGACACGACCACTAAGCGTAAACCCTAGATCACTATTCTCTTCTCATTTCTGACTCCTCTCCATTTTCCACTCTTTTAGGATGGCGGATGCCAGGAACAAGTTCATGCAACCAGATGAAGATACACCCTTTGGACGCCACTTGAAGGAAGTCACTAGATACCTGAACATCGGAATACCAAGCTTCACCGGAACCTACAACGCCACACTACCAGAAGAGGAGCGTTGGATGATTCAAGTTCAAGTTCCAGGAAGGACGTTCATGCCCATCACCGAGCCCATAGAGTTTTCCTTTGATGCACCAACCTGGAGTCTAGGAAAGAGCATGGCAGCCCACATCACCATGGGACGCATTGGAGAAGTTTACCACAAGGAGCTTAAGGATACCATTTACCAGATTTGTGGGCGCCGAGATGAGCAATGGGAGATGATCAGTACCAAGAAGGATAGATCAATTGCAGCTTTCATCCAGGAGTTAAACCAACACATTCGTCGCCAGGAGAACCAAATGTGCACAGGCATGATTGATCTGAAAAAGGCATTGACCAAGATCACGGAGTTGGAGGAAGAACTCAAGTCTACACGCGAGGATTATATGGAGGAAATCGTCGCACTGGTGGAGAAGAATGACGACCTGGAAAAGAAGATCGGAGTATTCAGGGGAGACCCCGCACCAGGAGGAGAAGACGATGATTGCGCTTGCCCGCATAACTACATCATCATCGACGACACTGACTCGGACCCTAGTGAAGATGACTTTGTTGATGAAGCTGGAGCAGATATCATGGAGTCTTCGACCGATCAAAATTTCTAGTAGACCACCATAATCAGTAGTATTCCCCCATGTATATAGTATAGTCCGAGCACTTTGTGACGATAATTAGATCGATTGTATGCCTTGTTTGAATTGATTTGAGTGATATTGATTGTGTTTGTCTCATGTGCATATGGGTAGTGTTTTCTCTCTAGACCTCATTCTATTCTAAATTCTCATCTTTTCTAAACCCATCAGATGCCTCCGAGGAGCGACACCAGATTTGTTTTCCCACCGGAGATCACTCAGTTGATTCAGTAGCAGAATGTCTTGATACAAGCACTAGTACAGAACCAAGGCAACAACAACAACAACCCACCACCACCACCACATGTTGATCATTTGACCCGTTTCTTGAGGCTAAATCCGCCGGTGTATTCCAGTAGCACCGAGCCGATTGTTGCAGATGATTGGCTCCGCAAAGTTGGAAGGGAGTTGACCACTACAGGATGCACAGATGTGGAGAGAGTGCGTTTTGCCGCACATCAGCTTGATGGACCCGCAGCATCATGGTGGGAGAATTACACAGCCACTCACCCCATCGACACTGTCACATGGGACCAGTTTCAGCAAGCTTTCCGTACTGCCCATGTTTCAGCAGGAGCTATGGCCATGAAGAAGCGTGAGTTTCGCAACTTACGCCAAGGAGGACGCACCGTAGGCCAGTATGTGGAGGACTTTAGTAAGTTAGCACGTTATGCCCCAGATGACGTTGATACAGATGCAGCCAAGCAGGAGAAGTTTCTGGAAGGGCTGAATGATGAGCTGAGCATGCAGTTGATGGTAGCAACCTTCAACAACTACCAGGAGTTGGTAGATAGAGCTCTCATGATTGAAGGGAAGCAGCAGCAGATTGAAAGCCGCAAGAGGAAGTATGGACAAGGGAAGTACAATTCTGGAGCTCATCAGAAGCCACATTTTACCCCGAAATCGGGAGGACCTTTTCAGCATACCCATGGAGCAGGAGGTTCGCACAACCATAGTGGACCCAAGAATGGTAATGGGAATGGAGGAAGCAATGGACATCACCGTACCAACCCATCGACCCCAGCTAAGAGAGATCTGAGCCAAGTCACTTGCTACAAGTGCCAGAAGACTGGACATTATGCTAATGAGTGTCCTGAAGCTAAGAATGGAAATGGCAATGGAAGCTCTGGGAAGAAGCCCAACCCTTTCAACAAAGGACATGTGAACCACGTTAGCGTGGAGGAGGTTGAAGCCCAGCCAGATGCAGTAATACGTAACTTTTTGGTTAAGTCATTTACTGCACTCGTTCTTTTTGATACTGGTGCATCGCATTCATACATATCAAGGGGATTTGTGGATAAGTATAAATTGCCAACCCAAGCCCTTAGGTCACCCATGTTAGTAACCTCGCCAGGAGCAGAGTATATGGCTAGTCTATGGTGTGATCAGTTACCATTAAGGATTGGTAACTACGTGTTTCCCTCGGACCTAATAGTATTGGAATCGCAAGGACTCGATGTGATATTAGGCATGGATTGGTTATCGAAGTATGAAGGGAACATTGAATGCGCTAGTAAGTCGATTTTGCTTACCACCCCAGAAGGAAGAAGGATCAAGTATGTATCCCGGCATGTGCCGAAAAGGACTCGGGTGAATTCTTTATCAGGAGTTGTACAGAAGGAGGTGTAGAACACCATTGTTATGGGACGAAGTTGGAGACCGCCAGTTGTTTGGACCAGATTTGATTAAGGAGTCTGAACAGAAGGTGAAGTTGATTCGCGATAGGCTCAAGGTAGCCCAATCCAGACAGAAGAGCTATGCGGATTCAAAACGTAAGGAGATAGTTTACGAAATCGGAGACAGAGTTTATCTTCGTGTATCTCCACTTCGGGGAGTTAAGCGCTTTGGAGTTAAGGGAAAGTTAGCTCCACGTTTTGTAGGACCATACAAAGTTTTGGAGCGTATGGGAGAAGTTGCTTACAAGTTGGAATTACCCGAAGGATTGTCAGGAGTTCACGATGTGTTCCACGTTTCCCGGTTGAAGAAGTGCCACGCGGAGATGGCTGATATACCGCTGAGAGATACAGTGCCACTGAAGGCGATTTAGTTGGATAGTGATTTGACTTATGAGGAGAAACCAGTCAAGATTCTTGAGTATGCCAGCCGAGTCACACGCGGGAAGGTTATCAAGTTTTGCAAAGTTCAGTGGAGCCACCATACCGAGGACGAAGCCACCTGGGAGCGAGAGGAAGATCTACGGAAGGACCACCCTCACCTATTTTCTAGCCAACCCGAATCTCGAGGGCGAGATTCATCTTAAGGGGGGTAGGTTTGTAATATCCGAAATTTTCAATTTGGAATGTTATACATTAGATCATAATTGCATATCATATTTTATTGCATTTTTGGTTTGATCCTAGAAATTCTACGCAACTCAAGGACCCACGGAGAGAGTTGGGGATTTCGTTATTTTCATATTTGGGTTTTCTCAAATTTTGAAAATAGGATCATTTGATTTTATTTATTTTATCTTCAATTATTTCATTTATAAAAATAAGAGAGAGGGAATAAAATGACTTTCCCAAAAATAAGAAATATTGAGGATTTAATAAAAAAATCAAATCTTATTTTATTTGGAGTTTTGCTATTTTATTTGAATTTAGGAAAATTGCATGTTTTTCAAAATTGCATTTTAGGGCCAAGAAAATGTTCATCTTGTTCTAAATATTTTATTTAGACGGTGAAAAATTTATTTTGGCATTTTTAGAATTTTATTTTATTTTCTAGAATTTCTCTTAGTCTCGGCGGAATTGTTTTTTTTTAACTCCCGCGCGCCCGACTGGGCCGAAGCCCAGCCCAACCAGGCCGGCCCGCCCGCGCCACCGCCTCCCACCGCCGTCTCCTGATCGGAGACCGCCGTCGCCGTCTCCTGATCGGAGACCGCCGCCGCCGCCCGAGTCCAGGAGGAGCACGCCTCCCGAGCCGCCCCCTATGCCAAGCCGCGCCGCCCCCCTCCTTAAATAGCCACCGCCGCCGCCCCTCACCCCACCACCGAACCCGCAGCCCCGCCGCCGGAACTCGCCCCGCCGCCGGAGCCGCACCACCGCCGAGCCGCCCCGCCGCCCAAGGTCGCCGCCGCCGACGCCCGCAGCCCCGCCGCCCCACACCGCCTCCCGTCGCCCCGCCGGAGCCGCCGGACTTCGCCGGAGCCCCGAGCCGAGGTAGCCGCCCGCCGCCTGGTTTTCTGAAGAAAACCGATTCGGTTTTTTTAGAAAACCCTAGGTTTTTTTAGATCGGTTTTGTTTTTTTTTTGTTTTCTTATTTAGCGTGTGTTCGCTCGTTCATTCGTTTTAACGAACGCGTTCATCGTTTAGTTACAGTTAACGAATGTCCATTCGTTAAACTGTTCGTCAATTTTTCTTTTTCTCGGATTTTCCGCGATTATTTCTGATCGCGATTTCCGATCTGTTTTTTGTTTTGGTTTAACTTTTCGCTCGTTTGTCGGAATCAGGCGATTCAAGCGCCTAGAGTTTCGTCTCGAAACCCTCTTTCTGTTTAACCAACTCAAACAAGTTTTTGCTACTGTAAAATTTGACTTAGGTCCAAATTAGTAAACAAAGCTTGTTTCTTTCGACGTTTGACTTTCGTTGCTTCGTTTGATTTGATTCTTTTTGCAAACCGGAGTTCTTAAGTTGAACTTTCTGGTTAGATCTCTTATTTGAGTTTTACCTGTGCATTAGACGAGTACTTATTGTATGCTTGTTTGTTTGCGATAGAGTACCCGGAGTGCGTCGCTATCTACTTCGAATCCCTAGGTTTCACGGATCATCAGCAAGGCAAGTAACACTTTGATCATACCTCTTTTCATACCCAGTTTTATTGCATTAGATCAATCCTCAAACAATTGCATGATTAGGATCTGATTAAATTGTGGGTTGGGAAGTAGCTGATGAGGTAGAACCTATTGCCCTGTTTATTACCAAACCCTTGGGAGTTACTTCTACGTTTGCTTATATTGCTATGCTATGCTAGTAGACGTGGATTGGGTGAGTGTATCCATGAAAGATGTGAGATTGTTAATTAATGGTTCAATTTAAGGTGGCTACTTAAACACACACTGGGTGGATTGATGCACCTGGGTATTCCAGCGATTGCCTGTTTTTTTATGGACCGCCACCCAGGCTCAAAGGGATCATGAGATTATTCATGCTAGAAACTTCCGTGTGCAGCCACAAGCTATTATGGGCTCTAGCATAGTTGATTAAGTTGTGTGAACTCTTACAGTGGTAGACTAGTAGATGTAGGGGTTGTAGGTGGTACTGTCTACCCGATCATAAGGTGCAAACGCTTCTGAAAGACTATGTCTCGGTCATCCGTTTCTCAAACATCATGTAGTGTGAGAATCCCAATGGAGGAGATCGAGTCTTGTGGGAAAAGTGTGCAAACCTCTGCAGAGTGTATAAACTAATCATGGTTAGCCGTGCCCCGGTTATGGACAACTTGAGTATCTAGTACTTGGATTATCATGTGAATCTCATCATGTTACTTTAATTAATTTTTTTGGATTAATGTTGAAACTTAATTGGGATTGAGATGGTGTCACCCATTATCAATGTTTAACAACCACCATGATAGTTAAATAAAATTTATTCCTTTGCAGTAGGGAAAAATTGGCTTTTCGCAAAACTGTAACCATAGATCTTTCCACCAGCCAAATATGCATCTAGTATAGCATTATTCTGTTCATTACTCTCTATGTGTTACATTGCCAGCATATTCCATGTGCTGGCCCATTTTCGGGCTGCAACGTTTCATGTTGCAGACTTTTCAGACGACGAGTAAGTTGCCTTAGGCCGTGGTTCTATACTCAGTGATGCCGTTGGAGTTGATGGACTCGCTTATCTTCCAAGTCTTCCGCTGTTATCGTTTTTAGATGGCCTTAAGCCATATTTATTGTATTAAGTTCTCTTTTGAGACATTTGATGTAATAAGAGTGTGATTGCTACTCTGTTATAAATCCTTCGAGTACTGTGCGTGTCAGCATTACTGATCCAGGGATGACACTGATGCACAGGCACATGACCGTCTGAGGTCTGGTCACTACAGCCGGAATCCCTCCGCCGCCATTGACTTCGTCGTCGCCGTTTTTTTCGGTTTTAGGTATAAACCGTTCGGTTTTTTTAAACACTAGATCGGTTTTTTTAGATCGGTTCGGTTTTCTCGGTTTAGATAATTTTACGAACGTTCGTTCATTAGTTCGTTTTAACGAACGAATTCGTTCGTTTGCCTCTGTTAGCGGACGTTCGTCCGATAGATTTTTCTTTTTATTTTTTTCGGCCAAGGACCTATCTGCGATTACTTTTATCGCAGATTAGCCCCTGATTTTCAAACCCTCGCAACTTTTTAACCGTTCGTCCAAATCCAGTGAAACCAACGCCAAAATCTTCGTCTCAAACCCCTCTTTCTGGTTAAACAACTTGAACATGGTTTTGACAATTTGAAATTTGGTTTCAAGCAGATTTGATTTCAAAGTTCTTTTGATCGTAGTTTCAGTTCCGTAGCTCCGATTTGATCGATTCTTTTTGCAAATTGTAGTTCTTCGGTTGGACTTTCAGATTTGACTTTCTCATATGAGTTTTACCCCATGCATCTATGCTTGAGTGCTTATGTATGCTATTTTTTGTTTGCGATAGAATTCCCGGAGTGCGAAGCATGCTACTACGAGTCTCTAGGGTTTGCAGATCATCAGCAAGGCAAGTAACACATTGATAATACCCCTTTATTACCCAGTTTTTATGCATTAGTTTCAACCCTCAAACAATTTCATGAGTAGGATCTCTTAACATGCGGGTTTTGGGAAGTAGATGATGAGGTAGAACCTATTGCTCTTTTATTATCAAACCCTTGGGAGTTACTTCTACGTTATGCTTAGGTTGCATGCTATGCTCGTAGACGTGGTTTGGTTTGAGTGATCCATGACAGATGTGAGATGGATAATTAATGGTTAACTTAAGGTGGCTACTTAAATACACATCTGGGTGGATTGGTTGCAGGCACCTGGGGATATACCAGTGTTGTCCTTTGGTTTGGCACCCAGGCTCAAAGGGATCATAAGATTATTCATGCTAGAAACTTCCGTGTGCAGCCACAAGCTATTATGGGCTCTAGCATAGTTGAGTATGTTGCATGACCTCTTTCAGTGGTAGGCTAGCAGATGTAGGGGAAAGTAGGTGCAACTGTCTACCCAGAGTAAAGAGTTAATGTTTCTGAAAGACTGTGTCTCAGTCATCCATTTCTCAAACACCATGTAGTGCGAGACATCCAACAGAGGAGACCGAGTCTTGTGGGGAAAAGTGTGCAAACCTCTGCAGAGTGTACAAACTAGTCATGGTTAGTCGTGTCCCCGGTTATGGACATCTTGAGTATCTGGTTCTTGGATTATCATGTTGATCTCATCACTCTAAATTAATTTGTTGGGTTGTCAACTACTGTTTAATTGAGATTGAGATGGGGTTACCATTCTCAATGTTTATCAACTACCATGATAGTTAAACAAAATATATTCCTTTGTTGTAGGGAAAAATTGGCTTTTCGCAAAACATTATAACCATAGAGCCTCCACCAGCCATATATGCATGTAGTGATAGTATTTACTTGTTCATTGCTCTAGTGTGTTATTTTGACATCATATTCCATGTGCTGACCCGTTTCGGGCTGCAACATATCATGTTGCAGACTTTTCAGACAAAGAGTAAGGTGCGCTAGGTCGTTTGTCGTGCACTCAGTTATGCCGTTGGAGTTGATGGACTCACTTTATCTTCCAAGACTTCCGCTGTTATCTTATTTAGATGGCCTTAAGCCATATTATTGTAATAAGTTCTCTTTTGAGACATTCAATGTAATAAGTGTGTGATTGCACTCTGTTATAAATCCTTCAAGAATTTATCCAGGGATGACACTTATGCACAGAGATTTGACCGTTTGAGGTCAGATCGCTACAAGATGGTATCAGAGCACACGCTGATTGTAGGACACGACCACTAAGATAAGCCATAGGTCACTCTTCTCTACTCATTTCTGACTCCTCTCCATTTTCCACTCTATAGGATGGCGGACTCAAGGAACAAGTTTGCACAACCGGATGAAGACACACCTTTTGGACGACACTTGAAGGAAGTCACTAGGTACCTAAATATCGGAATACCAAGCTTCACCGGGACCTACACCGCCACATTACCAGAAGAAGAGCATTGGATGATTCGAGTTCAAGTTCCAGGAAGGACATTCACGCCAGTTACTAAGCCCATAGAGTTTTCCTTTGATGCACCAACCCGGAGTCTAGGAAAGAGCATGGCAGCCCACATCGCCATGGGACGCATCGACGAAGTTTATCACAAGGATCTTAAGGACATCATCTATCAAATATGTGGGCGTCGAGACGAGCAATGGGAGATGATCAGCACCAGGAGGGACAGGTCCATTGCAGCTTTCATCCAGGAGTTAAACCAGCACATTCGTCGCCAGGAGAACCAAATGTGCGCAAGCATGATAGATCTGAAGAAGGTGATGACCAGGAACATGGAGCTTGAAGAGAAACTCAAGTCTACGCGTGATGGATATGTGGAGGAAATCGCAATCCTAGTGGAAAAGAATGACGACCTGACAAGGAAACTAGGAGTATTCATGGGAGACCCCGCGCAAGGAGGAGATGACGACCATCCCGAGGACTACATCATCATCGACGACACCGACTCCGACCCTGACAATAGTGATAATGACTACGAAGACGAAGCTGGAGTGGATATGATGGAGTCTTCCACCGATCAAAATTTCTAGTCGACCACCATATTATTAGTAGTATTCCCCCATGTATATAAAAGTAGTCCGAGCACTTTTGTAACGGTAGTTAGATCGTTTGTATGCCCTTGTTTGAATTGATTGGTGTGATATGATTGTGTTTGTCTCATGTGCATATGGGTAGTGCTTTTCTCTTTAGACCTCATTCTATTCTAATCTCTTCCCTCTAAACCCATCATATGCCTCCGAGACGTGACCCCGGATTTGTCTTCCCACCGGAGCTCACTCAGTTGATCCAATAGCAGAATGCCTTGATGCAGCTACTAGTCCAGAACCAAGGCAACAACAACAACAAAAAAACAACAAAAACCCACCACCACCACCACCACCACCAGTTGACAACTTAGCCTGTTTTCTGAGATTGCAACCGCCGGTGTTTTCCAGTAGCACCGAGCCGATAGTTGTTGATGACTTGCTACGCAGGATTGGAAGGGAGTTGACCACCGTAGGTTGCACAGATGCTGAGAAGGTGCGTTTTGCCGCACATCAATTGGATTGACCTGCAGCCTCACGGTGGGAGAATTACACAGCCACTTTCCCCATAGCCAATGTCACTTGGGAGCAGTTTCAGCAAGCATTCCGCACCACACATGTCTCAACTGGAGCTATGAGCATGAAGAAGCGTGAGTTTCGCAACTTACACCAGGGAAACCGTACTGTGGGGCAGTACATGTATGAGTTCAGTAAGTTAGCCCGCTATGCCCCAGATGATGTGGCCACAGATGCCGCGAAGCAGGAGAAGGTTATGGAAGGGATGAATGATTAGATGAGTATGCAGTTAATGGTGGCAACATTTAACAACTACCAGGAGTTGGTAGACAAGGCTCTTATGATTGAAGGGGAGTAGCAGCAGATTGATAGCCGCAAAAGGAAGTATGGACAAGGAAAGTACAATTCAGGAGCTCAGCAGAAGCCTCGTTTTACCCCGAACTCGGGAGGATACACCCATAACCATGGAGGCCATACTCACAATGGAGGAAGTTCCCATAACCACAGTGGCCCCAAGAATGGAAATGGGAATGGAGCAGGTAGCAATCAGAACCGCTCTAACCCAGCCACACCCATCAAGAAGGACCAAAGTCACATTACTTGTTTCAAGTGCGGGAAGACTGGACACTATGCCAATGAGTGTCCTGAATCAAAGAATGGAAATGGCAATGGAAGATCTGGGAAGAAGCCCAACCCTTTCAACAGGGGACAAGTGAACCACGTGAACTTGGAGGAGGTTGAAGAGTAGCCAAATGCAGTTATAGGTAAGTTTTTGGTTAAGTCATTTACTACAATCGTTCTTTTTGATACCGGTGCATCACATTCATACATTTCAAGGGGTTTGTGGATAAGTATGAGTTGCCTACTAAAGTTCTTAGGACACCTATGTTAGTAAGCTCGCCAGGAGCGGAGTAAATGGCAAGCCAAGGATGTTTTCAGATGCCATTGACCATAGGTAGGCATGTTTTCCCCTCAGACTTAATAATTCTGGAGTCGCAAGGATTGGATGTGATACTAGGAATGGATTGGCTATCGATGTATGGAGGAAACATCGACTGCGCGAGTAAGTCAATTCTGCTCACCACCCCGGAGGGAAAAAGGATTAAGTATGTATCCAGGCATGCGCCAAGGAGGACCCAAGTAAATTCCCTCTCAGGAGTTGTTCAGGAGGAAGTGCATGTTGTGAAGGATAACCCGGATGTATTTCCAGAGGAATTACCAGGCATGCCGCCGGATCGAGACATTGAGTTTTTGATAGAGCTCTTGCCAGGCACCGGACCAATATCAAAGAGACCATACCGGATGCCCGCAAATGATCTAGAGGAGATTAAGAAGCAGATCAAAGAGTTATTGGAGAAAGGATACATTTGACGAAGTTCGTCACCATGGGGAGCCCCAGTGCTCTTGGTTGAGAAGAAGGATGGATCGTTGAGAATGGTTGTTGATTATCGTGCATTGAATGAAGTGACGATTAAGAACAAGTACCCACTGCCGATGATCAATGATTTGTTTGACCAGCTGCAAGGAGCTAAAGTATTCTCCAAGATCGATCTACGATCAGGATACCACCAGCTGAAGACCCGAGAACAAGATATACCTAAGACAGCCTTCACCACAAGGTACGGGCTATATGAGTATAGGGTTATGTCATTTGGATTGACTAACGCCCCAGCCTATTTCATGAGTATGATGAATAAGGTGTTCATGGAGTTCTTGGATAAGTTTGTCGTGGTGTTCATTGATGATATTTTGGTGTACTCGAAGAATGAAGAGGAACACAAGGAGCATTTGCGTTTAGTTCTCGAGAAGCTCAGGGAACATCAATTGTATGCCAAGTTCAGCAAATGTGAGTTTTGGTTGAAGGAAGTTGGATTTCTTGGACATGTTATATCAGGAGAAGGCATAGCAGTGGATCCTACCAAGGTTCAGTCTGTCACTGATTGGCCAGCACCCACCTCAGTACTCTAGGACTAGCGGGATACTATCGGAGATTCATTGAGAATTTTTCTAAGATTGCGAAGCCTATGACGGAGTTGTTGAAGAAGGACACCAAGTTCAAATGGACAGATGAATGTGAGGCAAGTTTTCAAGAGCTGAAGAAACGATTGGTTACAGCCCCAGTGCTGATTCTGCCGGATATACGTAAGGATTTCCAAGTGTATTGCGACTCTTCTCGCTTAGGACTTGGAGGTGTACTTATGCAAGACGGAAGAGTGGTTTCATACGCCTCACGTCAACTTCGACCGCATGAGTTGAATTATGCCACGCATGATTGCTACCTCTTGAGCACTGCGTTGGTTTTTCCTTGAAGAGGAAAGGGTGATGCAGTAAAGTAGCGTAAGTATTTCCCTCAGTTTTTGAGAACCAAGGTATCAATCCAGTAGGAGATCACGCACGAGTCCCTCACACCTACACAAACAAATAAGAACCTCGTAGCCAACGCGATAAAGGGGTTGTCAATCCCTCAACAGTCACTTATGAGAGTGAGATCTGATAGATATGATAAGATAATATTTTTGGTATTTTTTATGATGAAGAGAAATAAAGATGGAAAGTAAAATAAAAGGCAATAGAAATAACTAAGTATTGGAAGATTAATATGATGGAAAATAGACCCCCGGGCCATAGGTTTCACTAGTGGCTTCTCTCAAGATAGCATAAATATTACGGTGGGTAAACGAATTACTGTCGAGCAATTGATAGAATTGAGCATAGTTATGAGAATATCTAGGTATGATCATGTATATACGCATCACGTCCGCGACAAGTAGACCAAAACGATTCTGCATCTACTACTATTACTCCACACATCGACCGCTATCCAGCATGCATCTAGAGTATTAAGTTCATAAGAACAGAGTAATGCTTTAAGTAAGATGACATGATGTAGAGGGATAAACTCATGCAATATGATATAAACCCCATCTTTTTATCCTCGATGGCAACAATACAATACGTGTCGTTTCCCTTTCTGTCACTGGGATCGAGCACCACAAGATTGAACCCAAAGCTAAGCACTTCTCCCATTGCAAGAAAGATCAATCTAGTAGGCCAAACCAAACTGATAATTCGAAGAGACTTGCAAAGATAACCAATCATACATAAAAGAATTTAGAGGAGATTCAAATATTGTTCATAGATAATCTTGATCATAAACCCACAATTCATCGGATCTCGACAAACACACCGCAAAAGAAGATTACATCGAATAGATCTCAAAGATGATCGAGGAGAACTTTGTATTGAGATCCAAAGAGAGAGAAGAAGTTATCTAGCTAATAACTATGGACCCGAAGGTCTGAGGTAAACTACTCACACATCATCGGAGAGGCTATGGTGTTGATGTAGAAGCCCTCCGTGATCAATGCCCCCTCCGGCGGAGCGCCGGAAAAGGCCCCAAGATGGGATCTCACGGATATAGAAGGTTGCTACGGTGGAAATAGTTTTTTGGCTCCGTATCTGATAGTTTGGGGGTACGTAGGTATATATAGGAGGACGAAGTACGTCGGTGGAGCAATGTGGGCCCCACGAGGGTGGAGGGCGCGCCTGGGGGGTAGGTGCGCCCCCTGCCTCGTGCTCTCCTCGTTGATTACTTTGCGTAGACTCCAAGTCATCTGGATCATGTTCGTTCCAAAAATCACGTTCCCGAAGGTTTCATTCCGTTTGGACTCCGTTTGATATTCTTTTTCTGCGGAACACTAAAATAGGCAAAAAACAGCAATTCGGGCTGGGCCTCCAGTTAATAGGTTAGTCCCAAAAATAATATAAAAGTGTATAATAAAGCCCGTTAAACATCCAAAACAGAATATAATATAGCATGGAACAATCAAAAATTATAGATACGTTGGAGACGTATCAAGCATCCCCAAGCTTAATTCCTGCTCGTCCTCGAGTAGGTAAATGATAAAAACAGAATTTTTGATATGGAATGCTACTTAGCATAATTTTCAATGTAATTCTCTTATTTGTGGCATGAATATTCAGATCCGAAAGATTCAAGACAAAAGTCTAATATTGACATAAAAATAATAATACTTCAAGCATACTAACTAAGCAATTATGTCTTCTCAAAATAACATGGCCAAAGAAAGTTATCCCTACAAAATCATATAGTCTGGCTATGCTCTATCTTCACCACACAAAGTATTTAAATCATGCACAACCCCGATGACAAGCCAAGCAATTTTTTCGTACTTTTGGTGTTCTCAAACTTTTTCAATCTTCACGCAATACATGAGCATGAGCCATGGACATAGCACTATATGTGGAATAGAATGGTGGTTGTGGAGAAGACAAAAAAGGAGAAGATAGTCTCACATCAACTAGGCGTATCAACGGGCTATGGAGATGCCCATCAATAGATATCAATGTGAGTGAGTAGGGATTGCCATGCAACGGATGCACTAGAGCTATAAGTATATGAAAGCTCAATAAAAGAAACTAAGTGGGTGTGCATCCAACTTGCTTGCTCACGAATAGGGCATTTTGAGGAAGCCCATCATTGGAATATACAAGCCAAGTTCTATAATGAAAAATTCCCACTAGTATATGAAAGTGATATCATAGGAGACTCTCTATCATGAAGATCATGGTGCTACTTTGAAGCACAGGTGTGGTAAAAGGATAGTAACATTGTCCCTTCTCTCTTTTTCTCTCATTTTTTTATTTTGGCATTTTCTCTTTTTTATGGCCTCTTTTTTTATTTTTATTTTTATTTTTCGTCCGGAGTCTCATCCCGACTTGTGGGGGAATCATAGTATCCATCATCCTTTCCTCACTTGGGACAATGCTCTAATAATGATGATCATCACACTTTTGTTTACTTACAACTCAAGAATTACAACTCAATACTTAGAACAAAATATGACTCTATGTGAATGCTTCTGGTGGTGTACCGGGATATGCAATGAATCAGGAATGACATGCATGAAAGAATTATGAACGGTGGCTTTGCCACAAATACGATGTCAACTACATGATCATGCGAAGCAATATGACAATGATGGAGTGTGTCATAGTAAACGGAACGGTGGTAAGTTGCATGGCAATATATCTCGGAATGGCTATGGAAATGCCATGATAGGTACGTATGGTGGCTGTTTTGAGGAAAGTATATGGTGGGTGTATGATACCGGCGAAAAGTGCGCGGTATTGGAGAGGCTAGCAATGGTGGAAGGAAGAGAGTGCGTATAGTCCATGGACTCAACATTAGTCATAAAGAACTCATATACTTATTGCAAAAATCTACAAGTTATCAAAGCAAAGTATTATGCGCATGCTCCTAGGGGGATAGATTGGTAGGAAAAGACCATCGCCCGTCGCCGACCGCCACTCATAAGGAAGACAATCAATAAATAAAGCATGCTCCGACTTCATCACATAACGGTTCACCATACGTGCATGCTACGGGAATCACAAACTTTAACACAAGTATTCCTCAAATCCACAACTACTCAACTAACATGACTCTAATATCACCATCTTCATATCTCAAAACAATTATCAAGCATCAAACTTCTCATAGTATTCAACACACTCATAAGAATTTTTTACTAATCTTGGATGCCTATCACTTTAGGACTAATTTCTCAATTTAAGCAAATTACCATGTTGTTTTGTAGGACTCTCAAAATAATATAAGTGAAGCATGAGAGAACAATAGTTTCTATAAAAGAAATCCACCACCGTGCTCTAAAAGATATAAGTGAAGCACTAGAGCAAAAACTATATTGCTCAAAAGATATAAGTGAAGCACATAGACTATTCTAATAAATTCCGAATCATGGGTGTCTCTCTCAAAAGGTGTGTACAGAAAGGATGATTGTGGTAACTAAAAAGCAAAGACTCAAATCATACAAGACGCTCCAAGCAAAACACATATCATGTGGTGAATAAAAATATAGCTCCAAGTAAAGTTACCGATGGACGAAGACGAAAGAGGGGATGCCTTCCGGGGCATCCCCAAGCTTTGGCTTTTTGGTGTCCTTAGATTATATTGGGGTGCCATGGGCATCCCCAATCTTAGGCTCTTGCCACTCCTTGTTCCATAATCCATCAAATCTTTTACCCAAAACTTGAAAACTTCAAAACACAAAACTTAACAGAAAATCTCGTGAGCTCCGTTAGCGAAAGAAAGCAAAACACCACTTCAAGGTACTGTAATGAACTCATTATTTATTTATATGGGTGTTAAACCTACTTTATTCCAACTTCTATATGGTTTATAAACTATTTTATTAGCCATAGATTCATCAAAATAAGCAAACAACACACGAAAACAGAATCTGTCAAAAACAGAACAGTCTGTAGTAATCTGTAACTAACGCAAACTTCTGGAACTCAGAAAAATCTTCCAAAATAGTAAGTCCTAGAAAATTTGTTTAGTGATCTGCTGCAATTGGAATCAGTATTTTATCACGTTCTGGTGATTTTTAACAATTGTTTTCGTGAACAGAAAGTTTCTGGAATTTTCAGCAAGATCAAATAACTATCATCCAAAAAGATCCTATAGGTTTAACTTGGCACAAACACTAATTAAAACATAAAAACAAATCTAACCAGAGGATAGATCAAATATTTATTCCTAAACAGAATCAAAAAGCAAAAAAACTAAAATAAAATTGGGTTGCCTCCCAACAAGCGATAACGTTTAACGCCCCTAGCTAGGCATAAAAGCAAGGATAGATCTAAGTATTGCCATCTTTGGTAGGCAATCCATAAGTGGCTCTCATAATAGATTCATAAGGTAATTTTATTTTATTTCTATGGAAGTGTCCCATGCCTTTCCTTAACGGAAACTGGAATCTAATATTCCCTTCCTTCATATCAATAATTGCACCAATCGTTCTAAGGAAAGGTCTACCAAGAATAATAGGACATGAAGGATTGCAATCTATATCAAGAACAATGAAATCTACGGGCACATAGTTCCTATTTGCAACATAAGAACATCATTAATTCTTCCCATAGGTTTCTTAATAGTGGAATCCGCAAGGTGCAAGTTTAAAGAACAATCATCAAAATCACGGAAACCTAGCAAATCGCATAAAGTTTTTGGAATCGTGGAAACACTAGCACCCAAATCACACAAAGCATAGCATTCATGATCTTTAATTTTAATTTTAATAGTAGGTTCCCACTTATCATAAAGTTTTCTAGGGATAGAAACTTCCAACTCAAGTTTTTCTTCATAAGATTGCATCAAAGCATCGACGATATGTTTAGTAAAAGCTTTATTTTGACTATAAGCATGAGGAGAATTTAGCACGGATTGCAACAAGGAAATACAATCTATCAAAGAGCAATTATCATAATTAAATTCCTTCAAATCCAAAATAGTGGGTTCATTAATATCTAGAGTTTTGATCTCTTCAATCTCACTTTTACCAATTTTTGTTCATCAAGATCTAAAGACTCCGAATTTTTGAACGCCTTCTAGGTAAAGGTGGCTCATATTCAGTCCCATCATTATCAAGATTCATATTGAAAAACAAAGATTTAATAGGAGACACATCAATAACTTTTAGATCTTCATCTTTATTTTCATAGAAACTAGAAGAACACGCTTTCACAAAGCAATCTTTCTTAGCACGCATCCTAGCGGTTCTTTCTTTGCACTCATCAATGGAAATTCTCATGGCTTTGAGAGACTCATTGATATCATGCTTAGGTGGAATAGATCTAAGTTTCAAAGAATCAACATCAAGAGAAATTCTATCAACGTTCCTAGCCAATTCATCAACCTTGAGCAATTTTTCTTCAAGCAAAGCATTGAAATTCTTTTGTGAATTCATAAACTCCTTAACACTAGTCTCAAATTCAGAGGGCATCTTATTAAAATTTCCATAAGAATTGTTGTAGGAATTACCATAATTATTAGAGGAATTACTAGGGTACGACCTAGGATTAAAGTTTCCTCTATACGCGTTGTTACCAAAATTATTCCTACCAACAAAATTCACATCCATAGATTCGTTATTATTCTCAATCAAAGTAGACAAAGGCATATCATTAGGATCAGAAGAAACACTTTTAGTAGCAAATAATTTCATAAGTTCATCCATCTTTCCACTCAAAACATTAATTTCTTCTATCGCATGCACTTTTTTATTAGTAGATCTTTCGGTGTGCCATTGAGAATAATTAACCATAATATTATCTAGGAGTTTAGTAGCTTCTCCTAAAGTGATTTCCATAAAAGTGCCTCCCGCGGCCGAATCTAAAAGATTTCTAGAAGCAAAATTCAATCCGGCATAAATTTTTTGTATAATCATCCAAAGATTCAAACCATGTGTAGGGCAATTACGTATCATTAATTTCATCCTCTCCCAAGCTTGTGCAACATGTTCATGATCAAGTTGCTTAAAATTCATAATATCGTTTCTAAGAGAGATGATTTTAGCAGGAGGAAAATACTTAGAGATAAAAGCATCTTTGCACTTATTCCATGAATCAATACTATTTTTAGGCAAAGACGAAAACCAAACTTTAGCACGATCTCTAAGTGAAAAAGGAAATAGCTTCAATTTAACAATATCATTGTCCACATCTTTCTTCTTTTGCATATCACACAAATCAACGAAGCTATTTAGATGGGTAGCGGCATCTTCACTAGGAAGGCCGGCGAATTGATCTTTCATCACAAGATTCAACAAAGCAGCATTAATTTCACAAGATTCAGCATCGGTAAGAGGAGCAATCGGAGTGCTAAGAAAATCATTGTTATTGGTATTGGTGAAGTCACACAATTTAGTATTGTCTTGAGCCATCGTGACAAGCAAGCAATCCAACACACGAGCAAAAAAGAAGCAAACGAGAAAGAGGCGAACGGAAAAGAGAGGGCGAATAAAACGGCAAGGGTGAAGTGGGCGAGAGGAAAACGAGAGGCAAATGGCAAATAATGTAATGCGAGGGATAAGTGTTTGTGATGGGTACTTGGTATGTCTTGACTTGACTTGACTTGGTGCGAATCTCCCCGGCAACGGCGCCAGAAATCCTTCTTGCTACCTCTTGACCACTGTGTTGGTTTTCCCTTGAAGAGGAAAGGGTGATGCAGTAAAGTAGCGTAAGTATTTCCCTCAATTTTTGAGAACCAAGGTATCAATCCAGTAGGAGATCACGCACGAGTCCCTCACACCTACACAAACAAATAAGAACCTCACAACCAACGCGATAAAGGGGTTGCCAATCCCTCAACGGTCACTTACGAGAGTGAGATCTGATAGATATGATAAGATAATATTTTTGGTATTTTTATGATGAAGAGAAATAAAGATGCAAAGTAAAATAAAAGGCAATAGAAATAACTAAGTATTGGAAGATTAATATGATGGAAAATAGACCCGGGGACCATAGGTTTCACTAGTGGCTTCTCTCGAGATAGCATAAATATTACGGTGGGTAAACGAATTACTATTGAGCAATTGATAGAATTGAGCATAGTTATGAGAATATCTAGGTATGATCATGTATATAGGCATCACGTCCGCGACAAGTAGACCGAAACGATTCTGCATCTACTACTATTACTCCACACATCGACCGCTATCCATCATGCATCTAGAGTATTAAGTTCATAAGAACAGAGTAATGCTTTAAGTAAGATGACATGATGTAGAGGGATAAACTCATGCAATATGATATAAACCCCATCTTTTTATCCTCAATGGCAACAATACAATACGTGTCGTTTCCCTTTCTGTCACTGGGATAAAGCACCGCAAGATTGAACCCAAAGCTAAGCACTTCTCCCATTGCAAGAATGATCAATCTAGTAGGCCAAACCAAACTGATAATTCGAAGAGACTTGCAAAGATAACCAATCATACATAAAAGAATTCTGAGGAGATTCAAATATTGTTCATAGATAATCTTGATCATAAACCCACAATTCATCGGATCTCCACAAACACACCGCAAAAGAAGATTACATTGAATAGATCTCCAAGAAGATCGAGGAGAACTTTGTATTGAGATCCAAAGAGAGAGAAGAAGCCATCTAGCAAATAACTATGGACCCGAAGGTCTGAGGTAAACTACTCACACATCATCGGAGAGGCTATGGTGTTGATGTAGAAACCCTCCGTGATCAATGCCCCCTCCAGCGGAGCGCCGGAAAAGGCCCCAAGATGGGATCTCACGGATACAGAAGGTTGCGGCGGTGGAAATAGGTTTTTGGCTCTGTATCTGATAGTTTGGGGGTACGTAGGTATATATAGGAGGAAGAAGTACGTCGGTGGAGCAACGTGGGCCCCATGAGGGTGGAGGGCGCGCCTGGGGGGGTAGGTGCGCCCCCTGCCTCCTACTCTCCTCGTTGATTACTTTGTGTAGACTCCAAGTCGTCTGGATCACGTTCGTTTCGAAAATCACGTTCCCGAAGGTTTCATTCCGTTTGGACTCCGTTTGATATTCTTTTTCTGTGAAACACTGAAATAGGCAAAAAAAATAGCAATTCAGGCTGGGCCTCCTGTTAATAGGTTAGTCCCAAAAATAATATAAAAGTGTATAATAAAGCCCGTTAAACATCCAAAACAGAATATAATATAGCATGGAACAATAAAAATTATAGATACATTGGAGACGTATCAATGATTTGGAGTTAGCAGCTGTAGTTCATGCGCTCAAGACCTGGAGACATTTTCTTATTGGAAACGTTGTGATGTGTACACAGATCACAAGAGTTTGAAGTACATTTTCACACAGAAGGAGCTAAATCTCAGGAAAAGGAGATGGTTGGAGCTTATAAAGGATTATGATATGAAGTTGCGTTATCACCCAGGAAAGGCCAATGTCATAGCATACGCTTTGAGCCGGAAGAGTTATGCCAATACCCTCGTGAGCGGAGGATTACCCAAGGAGTTAGTCGAAGATCTCAGGGAGCTTCGTTTGGAGATAGTCCCTAGAGGTTTTGTTGCAGCAATGGAGGTTCAGTCGACATTATTGGGAAAGATTCGAGAAGCTCAGAAGGATGATAAGGAAATTGCTAAGATAAAGGAGAAGATGAGCAAAGGAAAAGCCAAGGGTTTTCGTGAGGATGAGCACGACACCTTATGGTTTGAGGACCGTGTTTATGTACCCAATAATGCAGAGATCAGGAAGTTAATACTTCAGGAAGCTCATGACTCGCCATACTCGATACACCCCGAAAACACCAAGATGTATTTGGATTTGAAGGAGCGTTTCTGGTGGACAGGAATGAAGAAGGACATTGCCGAGTATGTAGCCGTATGTGATGTATGTCAGAGAGTGAAGGCAGAACATCAGAAGCCAGCAGGATTACTGCAGCCTATGCCGATACCCGAATGGAAGTGGGATAAGCTTGGCATGGATTTCATCACCGGGTTACCCCGGACCCGCTCGGGATATGATTCCATCTGGGTAGTAGTGGATCGTTTGACCAAAGTAGCTCACTTTATCCCAGTGAAAACCACCTATACAAGTGCAAAGTTGGCCAAGATATATATGACCAGGATCGTATGTCTGCATGGAGTTCCGAGGACCATCGTATCAGATAGAGGGACACAGTTCACTTCAAAGTTTTGGCATCAGTTGCACCAGACTTTGGGGACCAGGCTAGAGTTTAGTACAACCATTCATCCGCAGACAGATGGGCAGACCAAGAGAGTCAATCAGATTCTGGAGGACATGTTGAGAGCTTGTGCGCTAGATTATGGATCTAGCTGGGATGATAATTTGCCTTACGCAGAGTTCTCATACAACAACAGCTACCAGGCCAGTTTGAAGATGGCACTTTTCGAAGCTTTGTATGGAAGGAGGTGCAGGACACCGTTGATGTGGGATGAAGTTGGAGACCGCCAGTTATTTGGACCTGATTTGATTAAAGAGTCCGAAGAGAAGGTTAAGTTGATTCGAGATAGACTGAAGGTAGCTCAGTCCAGGCAGAAGAGTTATGCAGATTCCAAACGCAAGGAGGTAGTCTATGAAATCGGAGACAGAGCATATCTACGTGTGTCACCGGAGTCAAAGGAAAGTTAGCCCCGAGATTTGTAGGACCATACCGAGTTTTGGAACGTATGGGAGAAGTGGCCTACAAGTTGGAGTTACCCGAAGGACTATCAGGAGTTCATGACGTGTTTCACGTTTCTCAGTTGAAGAAGTGCCATGCTGAGGTGGCCAATATTCCTCTGAGAGATACAGTGCCCCTGGAAGCAATACAGTTGGATAGCGATTTGACTTATGAGGAGAAACCAGTCAAGATTCTCGAGTTTGCCAGCCGAGTCACACGCAGCAAGGTTATCAAGTTTTGCAAAGTTTAGTGGAGCCACCATACCGAGGATGAAGCCACCTGGGAACGAGAGGAAGACCTACGGAAAGACCACCCACACCTATTTTCTAGCCAACCCGAATCTCGAGGGAGAGATTCATCTCAAGGGGGGTAGGTTTGTAACATCCCAAATTTTCAATTTGGAATGTTATACATAGGTCATCATATGCATATCATATTTTATTTGCATTTTGGTTTTGATCCTAGAAATTCTAAGCAACTCAAGGACCCACGGAGAGAGTTGGGGATTTCGTTTATTATCATATTTAAATTTTTCTCAAATTTGAAAAGAGGATCATTTTGGTTTTAATTATTTTTCTCTCCAAAATATTTCCAATATTAAAAATATCAGAGAGGAGATAAAATGACTTCTCAAAAATAAAAAGAAATATTGGAGGAAAAATATTAAAATCAAATAAATAGTTTTATTTGGTTTTATTGCTATTTTATTTGAATTAGAAAAATATGCATTTTCCAAAATTGCATTTTTAGGCCAGAAAAATGTTCACTTTGTTCTAAATATTTTATTTAGATGGTGAAAATTGTTTTTTGCATTTTTAGAACTTTTTCTATATTTATTTAGGATTTTTACTTTTGGTGGAATTTATTAAAAAAAGGTTTCCCGGACCGCACTAGGCCGAACCGTTGCGCCACCGCCTCCGCCGCCGTGCCCGCGTCGGACACCGGCCGGAGTCCGGCTCCGAGCCGCGCCGCGTGCCCCCTGCGCCGAGCCACCGCGCGCCCCTCCTCCCCTTAAATACCGCCGCCCCGCCGCCCTCTCCTCCTCGTGCCAAGCCGCCGCCGCCGCATCTGCCGCCGCCGCCGCGTAGCCGCCGCCCCGCGCCGCGCCGGAGCCGCCGCCGCCGATGGCTTCGTCGCCGCCGTTTTTTTCGGTTTTAGGTATAAACTGTTCGGTTTTTCTTAAACACTAGATCAGGTTTTTAGATCGGTTCGGTTTTCTCGGTTTAGATTATTTTACGAACGTTCGTTCGTTTTAACGAATGAATTCGTTTGTTTGCCTCTGTTAGCGGACGTTCGACCGAAAGATTTTTATTTTTATTTTCGGCCAGGGACCTATCGACGATTACTTTTATCACAGATTAGCCCCTGATCTTCAAACCCTCGCAACTTTTTAACCGTTCGTCCAAATCCAGTGAAACCAACGCCAAAATCTTCGTCTCAAACCCCTCTTTCCGGTTAAACAACTTGAACATGGTTTTGACAATTTAAAATTTGGTTTCAAGCAAAATTGATTTCGAAGTTCTTTTGATCGTAGTTTTAGTTCCGTAGCTCCGATTTGATCGATTCTTTTTGCAAATTGTAGTTCTTCAGTTGGACTTTCAGATTTGACTTTCTCATCTGAGTTTTACCCGTGCATCTATGCTTGAGTGCTTATGTATGCTATTATTTGTTTGTGATAGAATTCCCGGAGTGCGAAGCGTGCTACTACGAGTCTCTAGGGTTTGCAGATCGTCAGCAAGGCAAGTAACACATTAATCATACCCCTTTATTACCCGGTTTTTATGCATTAGTTTCAACCCTCAAGCAATTGCATGAGTAGGATCATATAAATATCCCTCAACATGCAATAAAGAGTCACTCCAAAGTCACTAATAGCGGAGAACAAACGAAGAGATTATTGTAGGGTACGAAACCACCTCAAAGTTATCCTTTTTGATCGATCTATTCAAGAGTCCGTAGTAAAATAACACAAAGCTATTCTTTCCGTTCGATCTATCCTAGAGTCCGTACTAGAATAACACCTTAAGATACAAATCAACCAAAACCCTAATGTCACCTAGATACTCCAATGTCACCTCAAGTATCCGCGGGTATGATTATATGATATGCATCACACAATCTCAGATTCATCTATTCAACCAGCACAAAGAACTTCAAAGAGTGCCCCAAAGTTTCTACCAGAGAGTCAAGACGAAAACGTGTGCCAACCCCTATGCATAGATTCCCAAGGTCACGGAACCCGCAAGTTGATCACCAAAACATACATCAAGTGAATCAATAGAATACCCCATTATCACCATGGGTATCCCACGCAAGACATACATCAAGTGTTCTCAAATCCTTAAAGACTCAATCTGATAAGATAACTTCGAAGGGAAAACTCAATCCATTACAAGAGAGTAGAGGGGGAGAAACATCATAAGATCCAACTATAATAGCAAAGCTCGCAATACATCAAGATCGTGCCGAATCAAGAACACGAGAGAGAGAGAGATCAAACACATAGCTACTGGTACATACCCTCAGCCCCGAGGGTGAACTACTCCCTCCTCGTCATGGAGAGCGCCGGGATGATGAAGATGGCCACCGGTGAGGGATCCCCCCTCCGGCAGGGTGCCGGAACAGGGTCCCGATTGGTTTTTGGTGGCTACAGAGGCTTGCGGCGGCGGAACTCCCGATCTAGGTTATGTTCTGGAGGTTTCTATATTTATAGGAATTTTTGGCGTCGGTCTCACGTCAGGGGGGTCTCCGAGTCGTCCACGAGATAGGGGCCCGCGCCCAGGGGGTAGGGCCCGCCCTCCACCCTCATGGACGGCTCAGGACTCTTCTGACCCAACTATTTTACTCCGGGGGATTCTTTTGGTCCATAAAAAATCCACAAAAATTGGCAGGTCAATTGGACTCCGTTTGGTATTCCTTTTCTGTAAAACTCAAAAACAAGGAAAAACAAAAACTGGCACTGGGCTCTAGGTTAATAGGTTAGTCCCAAAAATCATATAAAATAGCATATAAATGCATATAAAACATCCTAGATGGATAATATAATAGCATGGAACAATCAAAAATTATAGATACGTTGGAGACGTATCAAGCATCTCCAAGCTTAATTCCTGCTCGTCCTCGAGTAAGTAAATGACAAAAACAGAATTTTTGATGTGGAATGCTACCTAACATAATTTTCAATGTAATTTTCCTTATTGTGGCAAGAATATTTAGATCCAAAAGATTCTAGACAAAGTTTTAATATTGACATAAAAATAGTAATACTCAAGCATGCTAACCAAGCAATTATGTCTTATCAAAATAACATAGCCAAAGAAAGCTTATCCCTACAAAATCATATAGTTTGGCCATGCTTCATTTTCATCACACAAAATGCTCCCATCATGCACAACCCCGATGACAAGCCGAGCAATTGGTTCATACTTTTTAACGCGCTTCAGCCTTTTCAACCCTCACGTAATACATGAGCGCAAGCCATGGATATAGCACTATAGGTGGAATATCATATGATGATGGGGGTTATGTGAGAAGACAAAAAAGGAGAAAGTCTCACATTGACGCGGCTAATCAACGGGCTATGGAGATACCCATCAATTGATGTCAATGCGAGGAGTAGGGATTGCCATGCAACGGATGCACTAGAGCTATAAATATATGAAAGCTCATCAAAAGAAACTAAGTGGGTGTGCATCCAACTTGCTTGCTCATGAAGACCTGGGGCATTTTGAGGAAGCCCATCATTGGAATATACAAGCCAAGTTCTATAATGAAAAATTCCCACTAGTATATGAAAGTGACAAAATAAGAAACTCTCTATCATGAAGATCATGGTGCTATTTTGAAGCACAAGTGTGGAAAAAGGATAGTAACATTGTACCTTCTCTCTTTTTCTCTCATTTTTTTCTCTTTTTTATTTTTGTTTGGGCTTCTTTGGCCTCTCTTTTTTATTTGGGCTTCTTTGGCCTTTTTTTATTTGGGTTTCTTTGGCCTCTCTTTTTTTCGTCCGGAGTCTCATCCCGACTTGTGGGGGAATCATAGTCTGCATCATCCTTTCCTCACATGGGATAATGCTCTAATAATGATGAACATCATACTTTTGTTTACTCATAACTCAATATTACAACTCGATACTAGAACAAAAATATGACTATGTGAATGCCTCCGGCGGTGTACCGGGATATGCAATGAATCAAGAGCGACATGTATGAAAGAATTATGAGGGTGGCTTTGCCACAAATACGATGTCAACTACATGATCATGCAAAGCAATATGACAATGATGGAGCTGTCATAATAAACGGAACGGTGGAAAGTTGCACGGCAATATATCTCGGAATGACTTTGGAAATGCCATAATAGGTAGGTATGGTGGCTGTTTTCAGGAAGATATAAGGAGGCTTATGTGTGATAGAGCGTATCGTATCACGGGGTTTGGATGCACCGGCGAAGTTCGCACCAACTCTCGAGGTGAGAAAGGGCAATGCACGGTAGCGTAGAGGCTAGCAAATTGCGAAAAGGTAAGAGTGCGTATAATCCACGGACTCACATTAGGCATAAAGAACTCATATACTTATTGCAAAAGTTTATTAGCCCTCAAAGCAAAGTACTACAACGCATGCCCCTAGGGGAATAGATTGGTAGGAAAAGACCATCGCTCGTCCCCGACCGCCACTCATAAGGAAAGCAATCAAAGAACACCCCATGCTTCAAATTTGTCACACAAAGTTTACCATACGTGCATGCTACCGGACTTGCAATCCTCAACACAAGTATATCTCAATTCCACAATTACCCAACTAGCATGACCCTAACATTACCACCTTTATATCTCAAAACAACTATCAAGTATCAAAATTATCATAGTATTCAATGCACTCTATATGAAAGTTTTTATTATACCCATCTCGGATGCCTATCATATTAGGACTAATTTCATAACCAAAGAAAATTACCATGCTGTTTAGGACTCTCAAAATAATATAAGTGAAGCATCAGAGATCAATAATAAAACCGCCACCATGCTCTAAAAGATATAAGTGAAGCACTAGAGAAAACGACAAACTACTCCGAAAGATATAAGTGAAGATCAATCAGTAGTTGAATAATTATGTAACTATGTGAAGACTCTCTAACATTTAAGAATTTCATATCTTGTTTGTAAATCCCAAATTTTCAATTTGGTATGTTATACATAGATCATCATTGCATATCATATTTTGTTGCATTTAGACAAATCCTCGATAAATCCTAAGCAACTCAAGGACCCTCGGAGAGAGTTGGGGATTTTCTCGAATTTTCATATTTGATTTCCATCAAATAATAAAACGAGGATTTTGGTTTTAATTATTTTCTCTCCGGAAAAATATTTCATTTAAAAATAAACGAGAGGAGAAAATATGACTTCTCCAAAACAATTGAAATATTGGAGGAAAAGGTTAAAATCATTTATTGGAATTTATTTGGATTTTATTTGCAATTTTAATTGCATTAAAAATATTGCATGTTTTCAAAAATTATTTTTGTGTCAAAGAAATGTTCACCCTATTCTAGATTTTCTAACTAGAGGGGGATAATTTGTTTTATCTTTTTTGGACTTTTATTTATTTTTCTACGAATTTTTCCGCGGAACGTATTAAAATAAAAATTCGCCGCGCCCGACTGGGCCGAGCCCAGCCGAGCCAGGCCGCCGGCCCGCCCGCCGTCTCCTTCCCCGCGACGACGCCCGCCGCCGCCCGGTGTCCATGGCGAGCACGGGAACCCCGGTGCCCCCTTCCCCAAGCCGCCGAACACCCCCCCTTCTATATATACCCCCCTGCCTCCTCCTCTCACCCCGCCGCCCGCACCCGAACCCCGCCGCCGCCCGCGCCGGAAGCCCGCGCCGCCGCGGCCTTGCGTCGTCGCCGCCGCTCGCCGACCCCGCCGCCGGAGCCGCCCCTCGCCGCCCGAGCCCCGCCGCCCTCGCCGCCCTCGCCGCCCCTCTCCGGAGCACGGGAGCCCCGCCGGAGCTTTGTCCCGACGAGGTAGACCTCGCCTCGTTTTGCCGGTTTTGTTTTAAAAAAAACCGTTCGTTTAAAAAAAACCCTAGATCGGTTTTTTCGGTTTTGTTATTTTGTGAACGTTCACCGACACGTTCGTTTTAACGAACGCGTTCATCGGATTTTCTCTGTTAACGAACGTCCGTTCTTTAACCGTTCGTCCGTTTTTCTTTTTCGTCGGATTTTTCCGCGATTATCTCAGATTCGATTTCTGATCGAATCTTCATTTCTGTTTAACTTTTTGTTCGTTTATCGGAATCAGGCGATTCAAGCGCCTAGAGTTTCGTCTCGATATTCTCTTTCCGTTTAACCTACTCAAACAAGTTTTTGCTACTGTAAAATTTGACCTAGATCCAGATTTAGTAAACGAAGCTTGTTTCTTTCGCCGTTTGACTTTCGTTGCTTCGTTCGAGTTGATTCTTTTTGCAAACCGGAGTTCTTAAGTTGAACTTTCTGGTTGGATCTTTCATTCGAGTTTTACCTGTGCATTAGATAAGTACTTATTGTTTGCTTGTTTGTTTGCGATAGAGTACCCGGAGTGTGCCGCTTGTTACTTCGAATCGCTAGGTTTCGCGGATCATCAGCAAGGCAAGTAACACTTTGATCATATACCTTCCATACCCAGTTTTTATTGCATTAGATCTATTCCTCAAACATTGCATGACTAGGATCTAATTAAATTGTGGGTATTGGGAAGTAGTTGAGGTAGTACCTATTACCTGTTTTCTTATCAAACCCTTGGGAGTTACCTCTACGTTGCTATTATATTGCCATACTATGCTCGTAGACGTGGATTGGGTTTGAGAGATATTCATGACAGATGTGAGATTGATAATAATGGTTTACCTAAGGTGGCAACTAAAACTCACATCTGGGTGGATTGAGGCACCTGGAGAATCCAGTGTTGTCTGTTTGTATAAGGACCGCCACCCAGGCTCAAAGGGATCATAAGATTATTCATGCTAGAAACTTTCGTGTGCAGCCACAAGCTATTATGGGCTCTAGCATAGTTGAGTAGGTTACATGATCTCTTGAAGAGGCGGGCTAGCAGATGTAGGGGAAAAGTGCACAAACCTCTGCAGAGTGTACAAACTAATCATGGTTAGCCGTGTCCCCGGTTATGGACAACTTGAGTATCTTGTACCTGGATTATCATTTGAATCTCATCACCATGTTACTTTTAATTAATTTTGCTGGGTTATTGATGATTCTTAATTGGGATTGAGATGCTGTCAACCATCTCAATGTTTCACAACCACCATGATAGTTAAATAAAATTTATTCCTTTGAAGTAGGGAAAAATTGGCTTTTCGCAAAACTGTAACCATAGAGCTTTCCACCAGCCATATATGCATGTAGTATAGCATTTATTATTGTTCATTATTCACTATGTGTTACCTTGCCAGCATATTCTATGTGCTGACCCGTTTTCGGGCTGCAACATTTCATGTTGCAGACTTTTCAGACGACGAGTAAGGTGCCTTAGGTCGTGTCTTATACTCAGTGATGCCGCTGGAGTTGATGGACTCACTTATCTTCCAAGTCTTCCGCTGTTATCGTTTTTAGATGGCCTTAAGCCATATTTATCATACTTAATCTCTTTGGAGATATTCGATGTAATAAGTGTGTGATTGCTACTCTGTTATAAATCCTCCATTTGTACTGTGCGTGTCAGCATTACTGATCCAGGGATGACACTGGTGCACAGCAGCACAGACCATTTGAGGTCTGGTCGCTACAAAGGTGGTATCAGAGCACACGCTGACTGTAGGACACGACCACTAAGCTTAAGCCCTAGAAAGCTTCTCTCTTCTCATTTCTGACCCCTCTCCTTTTTCTGCTCTTTTAGGAATGGCGGATGCAAGGAGCAAGTTCATGCAACCAGATGAAGACACGCCTTTTGGTCGACACTTGAAGGAAGTCACAAAGTATTTGAACATAGGAATACCAAGCATCACCGGAACCTACAATGCCACATTACCCGAAGAGGAGAGCTGGAAGATTCAAGTTCACATTCCAGGAAGGACGTTTGTGCCAGTTACTGAACCTATAAGATTGGTTTTCGAAGCACCAACCTGGAGTTTAGGGAAGAGCATGGCCGCACACATCGCCATGGGGCGCATTGGAGAAGTCTACCACCAGGAGCTTAAGGATACTATTTATCAGATTTGTGGACGCCGAGACGCGCAATGGGAGATGATCAGAACCAAGAAGGATGGATCAATTGCAGCTTTCATCCAGGAGCAAAACCAACATATTCGTCGCCAGGAGAACCAGATGTGCACGGACAAGGAAGAACTGAAGAAGGCATTAACCAAGATCAAGGAGCTGGAAGAAGAACTCAAGGCTACACGCGAGGATTATATGGAGGAAATCATCGCACTAGTAGGGAAGAATGACGAGCTGGAGAAGAAGATTGGAGTATTCATGGGAAATCCAGTGCCAAAAGCAAAGGATGACGAATGCACTTGTCCGGATAACTACATCATCATCGACGACACCGACTCGGAACCAAGTGAAGATGACTTTGTTGATGAAGCTGGAGCAGACATCATGGAGTCTTCAACTGATCAGAATTTCTAGTAGACCCCCATATCAGTAGTAGTTTTCCCCCATTTAATAGTATAGTTCAAGCACTTTGTAACGTTAGTCAGATCGATTGTTATGCCTTGTTTGAATTGATTGAGTGATATTGATTGTTTTTGTCTCATGAGCATATGGGTAGTGTTTTCCCTCTAGACCTCATTCTATTCTTAACTCTCACCTTTTTCTAACCTATCAGATGCCTCCGAGACGCGACACCGGATTTGTTTTCCCACCAGAGATCACCCAGTTGATTCAGCAACAGAATGCCCTGATGCAAGTGTTAGTGCAGAACCAAGGCAGCAACAACAACAACAACCCACCGCCACCACCACCTCTTGATCACTTAGCCCGTTTCTTAAGGCTAAACCCGCCGGTGTTTTCCAGTAGCACCGAGCCGATTGTTGCAGATGATTGGCTCCGCAAAGTTGGAAGGGAGTTGACCACTGCAGGATGCACAGATGTGGAAAGAGTGCGTTTTATATTGGTGTGAACTCATTCTAAATTCATATTGGTGTAATATCTACTGTATTCCAACTTCTATATGGTTCATACCCTCCGATACTACTCATAGATTCATCAAAATAAGCAAACAACACATAGAAAACAGAATCTGTCAAAAACAGAACAGTCTGTAGTAATCTGATTTGTTCGAATACTTATGGAATTCCAAAAATTCTGAAAAAAAACTAGGACAACCTGGATAATTTTTGTATTGATCTTCTGCAAAAAGAATTAGCATGTTATCACGTTCTGGTGAATTTTAATTTCGTGAGCATAAAGTTTCTGTATTTTTCAGCAAGATCAAACAACTATCACCCAAGAAGATCCTATTGGTTCTACTTGACACAAGCACTAATTAAAATAATAAAACCACATCTAAACAGAGGCTAGATGAATTATTTATTACTAAACAGGAGCAAAAGGCAAAGGACAAAAATAAAATTGGGTTGCCTCCCAACAAGCGCTATTGTTTAACTCCCCTAGCTAGGCTTGATGATTTCAATGATGCTCACATAAAAGATAAGAATTGAAACATAAAGAGAGCATCATGAAGAATATGACTAGCTCATTTAACTCTAACCCACTTCCTATGCATAGGGATTTTGTGAGCAAATAATTTATGGGAACAAGAAACAACTAGCATAGGAAAGCAAAACAAGCATAACTTCAAGATTTTCAACACATAGAGAGGAAACTTGATATTATTGCAATTCCTACAAGCATATATTCCTCCCTCATAATAATTTTCAGTAGCATCATGAATGAATTCAACCATATATCCAGCACATAAAGCATTCTTTTCATGATCTACTTGCATAGAAATTTTACTACTCTCCACATAAGCAAATTTATTCTCATCAATAGTAGTGGGAGCAAACTCAACAAAATAACTATCATGTGAAGCATAATCCAATTGAAAATTAAAATCATGATGACAAGTTTCATGGTTATCTTTATTCTTTATAGCGTACGTGTCATCACAATAATCATCATAAATGGGAGGCATGCTTTCATCATAATAAATTTGCTCATCAAAACTTGGGGGACTGAGCATATAATCTTCATCAAACATAGCATCCCCAAGCTTGTGGCTTTGCATATCATTAGCATCATGGGTATTCAAAGAATTCATACTAACAACATTGCAATCATGCTCATCATCCAAGGATTTAGTTCCAAACATTTTAATACATTCTTCTTCTAACACTTTGGCACAATTATCGGAATCCTTATTTTCACGAAAGACATTAAAAAGGTGAAGCATATGAGGCAACCTTAATTCCATTTTTTTGTAGTTTTCTTTTATAGACTAAACTAGTGATAAAAACAAGAAACAAAAAGATTCAATTGCAAGATCTAAAGATATACCTTCAAGCACTAACCTCCCCGGCAACAACGCCAGAAATTGCTTGATGTCTACTACACAACCTTCTTCTTGTAGACGTTGTTGGGCCTCCAAGTGCAGAGGTTTGTAGGACAGTAGCAAATTTCCCTCAAGTGGATGACCTAAGGTTTATCAATCCGTGGGAGGCGTAGGATGAAGATGGTCTCTCTCAAACAACCCTGAAACCAAATAACAAAGAGTCTCTTGTGTCCCCAACACACCCAATACAGTGGTAAATTGTATAGGTGCACTAGTTTGGCAAAGAGATGGTGATACAAGTGCAATATGGATGGTAGATATAGGTTTTTGTAATCTGAAAATATAAAAACAGCAAGGTAACTAATGATAAAAGTGAGCGTAAACGGTATTGCAATGCTAGGAAACAAGGCCTAGGGTTCATACTTTCACTAGTGCAAGTTCTCTCAACAACAATAACATAACTGGATCATATAACTATCCCTCAACATGCAACAAAGAGTCACTCCAAAGTCACTAATAGCGGAGAACAAACGAAGAGATTATTGTAGGGTACGAAACCACCTCAAAGTTATCCTTTCTGATCGATCTATTCAAGAGTCCGTAGTAAAATAACACAAAGCTATTCTTTCCGTTCGATCTATCCTAGAGTTCGTACTAGAATAACACCTTAAGATACAAATCAACCAAAACCTTAATGTCACCTAGATACTCCAATGTCACCTCAAGTATCCGCGGGTATGATTATACGATATGCATCACACAATCTCAGATTCATCTATTCAACCAACACAAAGAACTTCAAAGAGTGCCCCAAAGTTTCTACCGGAGAGTCAAGACGAAAACATGTGCCAACCCCTATGCATAGATTCCCAAGGTCACGGAACCCGCAAGTTGATCACCAAAACATACATCAAGTGAGTCAATAGAATACCCCATTGTCACCACGGGTATCCCACGCAAGACATACATCAAGTGTTCTCAAATCCTTAAAGACTCAATCCGATAAGATAACTTCGAAGGGAAAACTCAATCCATTACATGAGAGTAGAGGGGGAGAAACATCATAAGATCCAACTATAATAGCAAAGCTCGCGATACATCAAGATCGTGCCGAATCAAGAGCACGAGAGAGAGAGAGAGAGAGAGGGATCAAACACATAGCTACTGGTACATACCCTCAGCCCCGAGGGTGAACTACTCCCTCCTCGTCATGGAGAGCGCCGGGATGATGAAGATGGCCACCGGTGAGGGATCCCCCCTCCGTCAGGGTGCCGGAACAAGGTCCCGATTGGTTTTTGGTGGCTACAGAGACTTGCGGCGGCGGAACTCCCGATCTAGGTTATGTTCTGGAGGTTTCTGTATTTATAGGAATTTTTGGCGTCGGTCTCACGTCAGGGGGGTCTCCGAGTCGTCCACGAGATAGGGCCCACGCCCAGGGGGTAGGGCGCGCCCTCCACCCTCGTGGACGGCTCGGGACTCTTCTGACCCAACTCTTTTACTCCGGGGCTTCTTTTGGTCCATAAAAAATCCACGAAAATTGGCAGGTCAATTGGACTCCGTTTGGTATTCCTTTTCTGTAAAACACAAAAACAAGGAAAAAACAGAAACTGGCACTGGGCTCTAGGTTAATAGGTTAGTCCCAAAAATCATATAAAATAGCATATAAATGCATATAAAACATCTTAGATGGATAATATAATAGCATGGAACAATCAAAAATTATAGATACGTTGGAGACGTATCATGTTAAACCTCCTGACTTTGCATGCCTCCTTGACGTCGGAGTGCTTGATGTATGCCTCCCCTTTCTTTGTCAAGATGTCCTTGAACCTCTCCGTCATCTTGGCCGCTGCCCCTTCTCGATTCACCTTCTCCTCCTCCCACTTCTGTCCCCGGAACCCTCTTCTAACCTTCTTGGATAGTTCTTTTGTTGGATCGGTTGGATCACTGGTTTCTTCCTCGGCGTCTGTGTCGACGGTCTTGGCAACAAAGAGATTCCACTTGGGTTGTCCATTCAACTTCAACCAACAACGTATGACGGTGAAGTTCTTCTTCTCCAACTTCAAGAACACATTGCACACACAGGAAGGCTACAAAATAAAACATTGCCAAATGATCAACACAACAATGCACATCCGGCCAAATGATCAACACAACAATGCATATCCGGCCAAATGATCAACACAACAATGCATATTCGGCCAATGTACAAGCTACAGCGATGTAGACTCGAAGAAAAGCAGTAGCGCCACGTAGACGTCCACACAGTAAGGCACGTGCTCGGCGACGGATGTCGGGGACTACCTACCGAGCTGCTTGGTGACATAGAAGTAGGACGCCTTGTACTGCTCCGGCCAGGACGACATCTGCACGGACAACGACGGCAGCGGCGCCCCGCATCGCAGGCTCCGCCCTGCACCACGGCCACCACCTGCTCGACCACCACCTCCGCCTCCGCCGACCTTCTGCTTCTTCGGCGCCGCCTTTGCCTTTGCTTTGAGGCAACGGTTTTGTTGTGTCTCTGAGTTGATCTTCCTTGCGAGCGTGATCGCCGGATACTCCACCACCGCCGTCTCCGGCTGCTTTTCGTGCGGGTCCATGCGCCGACGGTGAAAAATGGCAGGAATTGGGTGGAGAGCGGCGGGATGGGAGGAAAGAGTGTTTAGCAAGGGGGATTTTTGCTGCGAAAACAGTGCGGATATCTACAAAAGCACGGGCTCCGTCTCAGTTTTGGGTGGGCGGCAGGTGACGGAGTCCTACGTGTCTTGTGTCCGGTCTCCTGCCAAGCCCCTGGTTTGGTTCCGATTTGTGGAAAACCTTGGTCCGGACTGCTCCGTGAACCGATGGGAACGCCGTTGAATGGCTTGCGGAGTTCGGTTCGTGCGGTACGGACTGCTCCGTGAACCGATGGGGGACGCCATTGAATGGCTTGTGAAGTTCGGGACTGATGCGGACGGTTTGAGGATCCGTATTGGAGATGCCCTAATGTGTTTAGGGCTCCTTTGATTCAAAGGAATTGCATAGGATTTTTGGAGGATTTGAACCCTTAGGAATTTTTCTGTGATGCTCGTTTGATTCGTAGGATTGGCATCCTTAGAAATTTTTCCATAGGATCCATTTGTACTACATTTTGAAGGAAAATTTCCATCCACTTAAACCTCTTTATAGAATTCCTTTGTTTTTCCTGCGCTATCAAACATTATTTCAAATCCTGTAGGATACTATGAGACATGCCATCCTATTCCTGCATTTTTCATATTCCTTCATTTTGACAATCCTGCGAATCAAAGAGGCCCTTAACCGGATTGGTGAGGCCCATGATTGTCAACTTGGTAGTCCTATGAAAGTGTCCTTTCACTAAAGAAAGCCTGCTCTCGATCGAAGGAGTATATTGGTCTCATGGGCGGCCTTATTACTACTCTCTCGGCCCACACACACAAAGGAGTGCTTCCATGGAGTTGGACGCGCTGCCACTGGCACTTCCCTTGCCACTTGGCAGAGTGTTGAAGGGTGGCTTCTCGTGCTCACTCGGGGCTAGAGCCGCTTCACTGTTGTTTAACCTGAGGTACAGCTCATACCACGGGATGTCCGGACGTGACGGAGAAAAAGCTCCCCCTGTTTCATGCCTGCATCGGACAAAAAGCTTTCGTCCCCTTCCATACAACTCGACGCAATTTTGCGACTTGTTTTGACTGATTAGCAGCAAATTCTAGACAAGACCAGTGGAGACCGAGACCCTGCTTGGATTAGATGTATGTTTCGTGTGCTCCGGTATTTAGTTCACGCGGCAGCTAAATCTGAAGAAAATATGGGACAGGGATGAGCCACCCGGAAAAACCAACGGGAACCTGCCGTCCGGCTACTGATTACCGTGCGATGCAGGAAGTTTCTTGAAACCTTACTCCCTCCGTTTCAAAATAGATGACTCCACTTTATACTAACTTTGTACTATAGTTAATACAAAGTTAGTATAAAATGGAGTCATCTATTTTGGAACGGAGGGAGTATATATACAGTTCATTGGAGGATGCATCAGAGATGAACAACGCACGTACTCCTGACAAGATTTGCTCAAAAAAATAAAACGTAATCCTGACAAGATGGACAACAAAATTGAATTTTCTGCTGAACTTTACTGGCTTCTTGTCATTACATCCGTAAAAAAAAAAAAGCTTTTGCAGACTTGTTTTCTGCTTCTCCTGTTCTCTCTGCCATCGAGGGCAACCAAAACCCAACTACTCTCACTGCCTTCAAAGCAGCCCGATCTGGCCGGTAGTGAAGAGAGCGGGAAAAACACCGAGAGACTGAGAAAAACTACAAGGGAGAAGCAGCCGGCGGCGATCGCCGGCCTCTCACCTAAAACTGGACGACCCAACGGCCATCACCGCCCACCACGTCACGCATGGCTACGCGGCGCCGTTCGGTCGTCCTTGTACGTGCACGGTACACCATGCACAACCAGACCCGTATGTACAACAGGGACCAAGCTAACACAGCAGATTTCACTCGAGAGCTTCTTCCGGGATGATCTGAAGATGCGGCCGCCACACCGTCGCGCGGACGCTCCGGCTGCGCTTGCACCTGGCCTTGCCCTCCGACAGCACCTCCGCCAGGTAGCTGTCGCCGGCGCCGCGGTCTTTCGTCACCTTATTGGCGCCGGCGCCGGCACTGCTCGGCACGCTCGTCGGCTTCAACGTGGGCGATGACCGCACCTTCTTCTGTTGTGGCTGCGACGACGGCTTCCTCTTCTTCTCCGGCACCGACGAGGTCGGCACCAGGAAGTAGAAGCAGCCCCGCTCTAGCTCCGAATCGGGGTCGACAATGAGGATCCGCCGCGCGCCGCCCTGGGAGCACGGCCGGCTCACCACGTGGCTGGGATGCGCCGCCATGACCTCGCCGGCGGTGACCGGGCGGGAGTACTCCTCGATGTGGCCGTTGAGGTGGACGATGCGGATCAAGTCGAAAGACCCGCAGGGGAGGACGCAGGCCAGGCAGCACCGCAGGCTGTTGCCCATGCTTTCTTGGCTTCTTGCCGCCCGGCTAAACGTTGCTTGATTAGCAATGGAAAAACTCTCCCTGCTGGCTGGTCTTGTGCCTTACTTTGGCTCTTGGGCATGTCTGTGTGCCACTGCCTTTATATAGGGGAGAGGTTCTAGTTGTTGCACAAGTGGAAGTGTTCTATTGTGCAGGAAAAAAATGTAGTAACAAAGTAGCAAATTTATTTCCCTAAAAACAGTACTGTATTAATTCCTCTAAAAATAGTTGCATATCAATTCCCCTAAAGATTAGTACTACTCCCTCCTTTCCAAATTAGATGACGCGCTTTAGTACAACTTTATAGTACAAAAGTTATACTACTGTATTAGTTCTCTAAAACTAGTACTGTATTAATTCCTCTAAAAATAGTTGCATATTAATTCTCCTAAAAATTAGCACTACTCTCTGCGATCCAAATTAGTTGACGCGGCTTTCTCTAAGAATAGTACCATGTTAATTCCTCTAAAAATAGTTGCATATCAATTCCACACAAAAATGGTACTACTCCCTACGGTCCAAATTAATTGACGCGGCTTGAGTACAAGTAACATTTCTTTTCAAGAGTGCATAATTTGTGCCTCATAACAGCCTCTACTCCCTCGGTTCAAATTATGGAGTAGCGTGCTAGGTTTCGTTGGGACAAGCCTTTTCCGGACAATTGTGATGTTATGATGTAACTTTCGTGTTAACAAATCATAACCACAAATGAGTACTTTAAAATACAAATGATATCAACTTTATGTCACATTTTTTTCAAAAAGAGAACTTTATATCACATATATGGCGTTTGTATTAATATAGTAATTGTTGGTCAGATGCTTGTCCTAATGAACTCTTATACACTAGGTAATTTGGAATGGAGGGAGTAGTATAAACATAAACTCATAGATCCATTATCATAGGTGCGTGATTATTTTGAAACTCCTGCTATAGCTTAGGGGCGTATATATACCCTAGAATATTTCTACTAAGATATCAATACGGTTAATATATAGTTCCCTTTTCCAGAAATTATAAACATAAATACTTCAATGTATCACTTTGGTTGTAATCTTTTGCATGTGATATGCCTAAAAATAGTTAAGAGGGACATAATATAAAATTACCCTGCAAGATAAATACAATAATATTATTCTTACATGCTCAATCCATGCTTTTACACGTAGGACAAGGTTTGATGGGTGCAGCAAAATTATGCACTATATTGAGGAGTATACACTATATTACTTTGGGTATTGGACATACATTGTTGAAGGAAAACATAGCACCAACATATTTTGGACAACTTCAAGACTCTCCGAAGTTAGTACTCCCTCTATTTCTGTATACATGATCAATTTGTTTTTCATGTCAAACTTTGACTTCTAATTTTGATCAACAAAATATGGGTTATATGTCATAAAAATATATATCATCGGAAATTTCTTTGAAATGTGCATCCAATGACATACTTTTTGTGGCATATAACTCGCTTTTTGGTTGTAAAATTAACATAGTTTCAAATAGCCGGCTATAGGCCTGCTATAGCCTTTTCAGCAGGGTGCCGCTAAATGGTTTCATGTACAAAATAGCCCGCTATAGTCCGCTATAGCTGATTTGGATGTCCGCCGCTATTTAGCATAACCCGCTATTTAAAACACTGAAAAGTAACGGTTAAAGTTAGAAATAAAAATATGAAGTGACCTTGTGTATAGAAATGGAGGGAGTATTAGACTTAATTATGTGGCTGATACTACCTCCGTTTCAGTTTACAAGTCCTACGCGTATACCTAGGTTGCCAATTTTATCACCCTAATATAAACTATATAACATAAAAACTATACCTTTTGAAAGTAGAAACTCCGAAGTTTATGTTGGTATATTTTTTGTAATATATGACTTGTATTAGGTTGGTCAAATTGACGACCTAGGGATACGTGCACGCCCTGTAAACTGAGAGAGAGGTAGTATAATATTACATCTTGGTTGGTAAGAAACTATTAATGCCCTAATTTCTATGATCAGTATGGACTTTGCACTTCTTGCAAATAAGGAAGTAATACTGATGCCATTAACCTCGATGGGATGTAAGGAAACATATAAAAGCACTAACAAAATGCTTTTTATCTTCTGTTTTTGGCTTCATGGCATCCAGTAACTTTCTTTTTCTTCACCAAGATTGATTAAGTAATTGGTCTCAAAACTTAGCTGAATACAGTAAAACATGAACCAATAACTGTTTTGAGATACACATGCAAAAAAAGTAAAGTTATAACTAGACTAAAAATGCCTGTTTGCCTCTTTGGAGGTAATTAACTTGGAGTTTTTATTTCGAGGTAATTAACTTGGAGTTCCTTGAAGAACTTGTTTTGTTTCGTACATGCAAAATTGGCTAGTTATTATCGAGTGATCCGAGAGAAGTGGCATTTTGCATGCCCTTCCGAAATGATTAGCGGGTATGTGATCGAAGTGTACGTTGTTCATGAATCCGTACAAAGAGAGCTCTTGTGCCCATGGCCATGAATCGGAGTATGTGCGTGTACATAGAGATCTTATAATCTGTGTGAAAAGGAGAGCTTAGTAGCTTCAAACCCCAACCTTATCATCGGATTAATTTTTCTGGGTTCTGGGGACTACTTCTTTTTTACTCCCTTTAACTTGAACTCTACTCTCTCAAGGCATTCATTCTTTGAACTTGGATGCTAAAAGAACTGCATTCTTTTCAATAAATAATATTGTGGTGCATCCAAGTTGCCCTAAATTGTGGGGTTCACATTGCTTGTTTTTCGTTTATTTCCCAATATATTACTGCATCTCTCACTAATACACTTTCTTTGGCAAGCTTTTTTAAGTTCTCGATGAGTTTTGTAGTACGTACTACAGTACACTGCACGCAAAATTGGACGTGCTTTCAGTCCGGGAAGGCTTCTTGCTGGCAAGACCTTGTTTGCCAAAAGAAAAAGGAAAAAAGGACAAGACTGGACAGAGAGTACGTACAGGACAGTGTTGACTGGATGTTCATGCACGAAACGTACGTAGAAGACATTCACATTGTCTCCCTGTCTTTACTTAAACTCACAAGAAGAAGGTATTTGCACCTTGCCGGTTTATCACAAATATCGCAACAAAGATGATGGCTTCTTTTTTCTGAAAAAGAGGATAACTCGGACTCAACTACAAATCTGACGTCAGATTTTAGGCCATGACAAATCGAACAATTTTCATAGCAAATTATGTTCATTAAGGACGACAAATTTAGTTGGCGAGCATAACAAATCCGTCTAGGTTTGTATTTCTGTCAGAAATTTGTCATGCTTGCAAACTTAATTTGCATCATCATGCCAATATAAATTTTCATGAAAAACGTCAGATTTGCCATGCCTAAAAATCTGAAGCCAGATTTTTAGTGTTTCCGTAACTCTAGGTCTCTGCATCAAAAGATGTATACAGCCATATATTATTGAAGAAACAAAATCCTTCATTAGAAGATGACGGCTTCTTAGCACAAGGTAAGGCTAAGCAACCGAGACCTCATCACGAACAGCAGGAAAATCATAAACGCAACGCCTCCTCGAGGTGGCTAACCGCCGGCGCATTAGCGGAGGGCCTGAGAAGAAGGATCGCCGCCCTAAGATGTCGATCGGGCGGTCTGCAAGCCGGGGACATGCTCGTGACAGCCCTCCACCCTTTGGGGCTTTCTTTCTCCCCCGGTATGGAACGCAGCAACGCCAGTCCCATGTGTGCGATTAGAATACCTGATCGCCGGTGTCAAACTTGCGTGTACTTTGCCACTGTTGGCCGACTGGCAACTGCATTGCTTGCCACCAGGTGACGATGCCTTGTACAGTATATGCACCGCTAGTATTAGAAGTGCAATGATGTGAAAACTGTGCTAGACATGCATGTTGATCTTTTAAAAGTTGTGCAAGTTTGGTCCAGCTTTTGTGAATGGGGTGAACTTTATGTTAGTTTGTGTGGTGATGAAGTTCTACGTCTTGGTTTCGCTTTTCCCTAATCAGATCGGATTGTTCAATGATTAGGTGGTCCGAAGAGTGCGTGGGTCCGTGCATTGCCGGTTTATAGGTGTGATTGAAGGGAGCATACTTGATGAACAGGATGAACTAATTAAATTAAAATTATGGTAAGGGTCTCCACACTGCATGCTGCTCCTGCCTTCTTATTTCTGTTTCTTTTAGACAGTACATTAAATCCATTTATCATTTTATCTTTTTTCCTATTACTAAATGTTTATAATGTTGCAAATTAAAGATGCCCATATTCTTTTAGAGATGTATCTTTTGGTGAATGATCCTATTTTATGGATTAACTAAAAAAATACATATGACTAAAGATACTAAAACGAAATTGAACTATAAAGATCCTAATAAAACCAAATTTAAGACATACCAAGATAATTTGAAGTCTCCTGGCAAAAATAGATAATTTAAAGTCCGTTTCGCCACAATACAGTTACATAAGAAAAATGAGAGCATAGAAAACAAAATGGGAGGACCACCGACCAACACAAACTCGACATTGGCATATCACCGCCACCACAGTCGTCAAGTCGAACTGAAGCACCGGACAGTAAACCATCAAATCAAAACTCGTCATCCATGGGATCAAAACATCATGGACTCGTAGATATCAGTTACGACGATCACATCATTGCGAGGATGGGGCTATGGAGATTCTACTCCAATCTATGTTGTCTTCACATTCGAAACGTTGTCACTGAGTACACATAAAACCTAACAATAGAAGCAACTTAATCTGATTTCCAAGGGTTGAACCAGAAAGAAAGGTCACCATTGCTTCCCTGCCAAAAAAAGGGTCTCCTTGGCTGGGAGAACCTTGAACATGCTTTGTTGTTGCTGCACAATCCCTCGTTGCACTGGCAAGTGATGTCGGCAGCTAAAGAAAGAGCTTCACTGCATACGATAACCAGGCTCGGCCCTGAGCATGTGCATCAGGCGCAGCCAAACAGGGTCCCCAGACGAGGTTTATAAGTAGTGCATAGGCCCATCACCATAGGAGAAATAAACCTGAATGGCTAGACTAATTCAGCCACTAGGCTCTGTACAATGCAAGTGCTTACACAGGCACATGTGCTTAGAAGTGGGGCAAAAGCAAACGTTGGCTTCCGATGCCAGTCGATGTTTAGGGGAGATAACTGATCTCCTTCCCTCACGGGTTCTACATGTTTAAAGCAACTAAGCACCGATCTGAAGCACTCTCCGTTCGCGTGACAAAATTTCTTTGAGATGAAACAATACTCTCTTTTTTTAAGCACCCATCACTGTACAAGGCCTTAGAGGCTTACTAATACAACATGTAGGCGACCGAACTGCCAGCAGCTAGGCATTGTATTGCCTAGAAAAAAAGGCTAGGCAGCACATCAGAACGATCGGAAATTTGGAGCGACGCATCATCTACGGTCTCCAGGCGTCTTCTCTTCGCTCAAGCTCGTTCCCCTTCTTACTCAGTCACCTAACGATGGTGTGCCACCATGCTATTTCGATTTTTAGCCGTTTGGCTGGGATTAATGGAGATGAAGATCACAATTTTTTTATTCCTAACACCTTAATTTGCAATTGTCCACCTACATATTTCTTGGTTTATTAATTTCTCTCCATGCTCAATTTGATTTCATCCACGAAGCAAACAACGAAGCCGCGGGTCATTTTTTTTTCAACTTCGTGGTATAGTTCACGTAATGTTTGTTTTCCATGTTTGTGTGCTAAGATGTCAATAAACAGATATGTGTTGTTTTGAAGTAGAAAGTTATGTGTTATTTTTGGTATTGTACAGTGAATATACGTGCTATTTATAAGTTAAGCAATAAGATTGAAAGTTCACCTTACCGTCTCCCAAAATTCACTTTTGAAATCTTTGTCTAATACTCGTTGGGAGAGTAGAACTAAAAGTCATCATAAAGCTATTAGCCATTGAAATATATAAGCAAGCGCTTCTACAATTTTTTTTAGAGAATTCTACAAATATTTGTGTGTCTTTTTAGTCAATACAAATATTTTTGTGTCCCCGCAAAAAAAATATTGTGAAGGCCCGGGTTTATCAACTAGAACTAGGGCCCCTGACTTGTCAGGGCCGGCCCTGGCCATAACTGACATCCATTGAGTTAGTTTTTTTTTAGGGTAAAATCCATTGAGTTAGTTGTAAGGAGGCCGCTTCGTAAAGCCCGTTACTAGTTAATGAGGCCCACTGTGTAAACTCTTATATTCATATATAAATAAAAAGGAGGCCCGTAACGAAAACCTTGCCTTTTCTTTACAATTTCAAATCGAAAATCCAAATTACAATACCAAATTGGAATGGCAAACAGATAGCATCACAATTCACAACACGTAAGACGCACACAGACTCACGTTCCCCGCCATGTACAGAAAGTCACCAGGAAACCTCTACAGGCCACAGAGCGGCAGGTCGAGCGGCGGCGGCATCGTGGTCTGGAGCTCGGTCTTGCCGTCCTCCACCACCAACGCCATGGCGAGCCCGCCGGTGAGATGCGCGTCGATGTGGCAGTGCACCAGCCACACGCCCGGGTTGTCTGCCAGGAAGCGCACCACGGCCCACCCGCCGACAGGCACGCCGATGGTGTTCCGGCTGGGCGGGTCGACCATGTTGAACTTGGCCTCGTCCCGCCTGGGGTTGTAGTTGCCGAAGCCGGTGGCGAGCACGTAGAAGTGGTAGCCGTGGATGTGCATGGGGTGCTCCTCCGCGGCGAAGATGCCCGTGTCCTGGAACACCATCTGCACCACGGCGCCGTACTTGACGCGGTACAGCCGCGTGCCCTTCACGGGCTGCCACAGCGCTCGGGGGACGTTCTGCGAGGTGTAGTCGAAGACCACCGGCGGGCGAGCGGGGAAGTCCTCGGTGAAGACGCCGGGGATGCGGTGGTAGTGCGCCTGCAGCAGGGAGACGGTGTTGGGGAGCTGGAACGACACGTTGTTCATGCTCGCGCCGAACCGGGTGTTGTTGGGGCCCTGGCAGAACGGGCCCGGCTGGCAGTTGAACAGACCGAAGCCAATGGTGGTGAACACCTCCTGTGTCACCGGTCCCGGCACCTTCACCGGCCCCGGGCTCCGGATGAGGTTCGAGAACCCGGTCGCCGTGTTCGTGTCGTTGTTCGCTGGCAGCATTGGGAACATCGGCGCCGGCCCTGCGCGGCCGGGATTGCCAGAGGATCGGGGACGGCCTAGGCCGGTGTGGCCTCCAACGCCAGCGCCTGCCCCTGTGGGCGGGCAGCCGGCCGCGTTCTTGTACTGGAAGATGGCGGTGGCGGTGGTGTTGTCGAAGGGGACGTTCTGCGCTGAGGCGTAGACGCGGGCGCCGAGGTAGTAGCGGCCAGGGGCGGCGTGGGCGGTGACGAGGACGTCGGTGGTCTGTCCGGGGCCAAGAAGCACGACGGTTGTCTCGAAGGGCTTGGTGTACACGGCGTCGGCGGCGACCACCGTCATCTTGTGGCCGGCGAGGGAGACGAAGAGCTCGGAGTTCATGGCCGCGTTGATGATGCGTACCAGGTTCGTCTCGCCAGCGACCACCGGAATGATACTTGTCTCTGTGTGGTGATGTACATGCACACCGCGCAAATGATTAGTTTACTATATATTGTAATTGTACATGCACAGCGCCATTTTCCCCATTTCAATGTTGTATTGTGCTCCGGTCGTAGTGTTAGACAAGACCTATGCAAAGCTTCTCTGTACAAAAGAAGACCTATGCCAAGCTATGAGTTTTTTCCAAACCACTTTCACGTGCTGAGATGCTTTTTTTCAAACAAAAATTAAGTTCCTTTAGTCGGTTTAGCCATATCTGGAAATTTGTACTGCAAGGGAATGGCTCAAAAGAACACTGTTTGAAAACGTTTTAGTTTACTCAACAACCGCAATAATGAATCGATCTCCCGCACAACACAACCGAAGCGACTCTCACCTTGGCTGGAGCACGGGAGGAAATCCCCGGGCTGGCCGTTGATGAGGATGGTGTCAGAGACGTTGGGCGGCGCACCGGTGACCATGGACTGCCTGAGCACCGCGATCGGGTCCCTCCTCCACCACTCCGCTGCACATCCGTCGATGATCCAATCATCAGAAACCAAACAAACCAACTGATCGATCTCTCTCAGCAACAGCATTAGACTTAGACAGACAGTATGAATCGACATGCGTAGTATGTACCCAGGACGACGGGGAACTCCTTGTCGGGCTTGGGGAAGGGGTAGGGCATGCCGCGCTTGGGAAGGATGATGAGCGCGCCGTGCACGGTGGCGCGGAGCCAGGAGCTGTGCGCGTGCCACCACAGGGTGCCCTCCTGCTCCTGGATGGTGTAGCGGTACGTGTAGCTGGACCCCCGCCGGATGGGGCACTGCGTCACGAACTCCGGCCCGTCCGCCCACCCGTTCCGCAGCTGCCGGAGGCCGTGCCAGTGGAGGGTCACGTTGTACTGCGCCAAGTTCACCGCCCTGATCGCCAGCGTGTCGCCGTTGTGCACCTCGATGGTCGGCCCCGGGAACTGCCCGTTCACCGTGATGATCCTGTTGGTCTGGCACAGCCGCTTCACCACCGTCTCCTGGACCTGCATGCCATATATTCATTGCCAACAACGTACAAGCAGATTGATTAAGCATTACTATTACGAACTAAGAAAGTATATACGAGAAGAAAGAGAGAGAGAGACGGGCACGTACAACGAACTCGTAGAATCGCTCCTCCGCCAGTGCGCCGGGGAGCAGGAAGGAGAGCAGAAGAACACCAGAGAGGCAGCAGCAGAGCCCCATGAGGCGTTTCGTCGCCGTGGTCGCCTCCATTGCTCCTGCTAGCTAGCTCCTTCCAATGGGCTGGCTAGCTGGCTGCTCACTTAATTCTGCCAGGTGATGTTGTTGTTGCCTTGATGACAGATCCAGGTGCGAGACTGGCTATATATGGAGGGAGGTCAGTGCGGTTGTTTGAGGTTTGGAAGATTAGGTTACGATTCCGTGCGATTCGATTGCTCCTGCTCTTTTAATTCTTTCCCTTTAAGGACGGTCTGCCCATGGTTCAGAAACGGTGACGGGGAGTTGTTGCACCCACTGGCGCCATGCGTTGCGTTTAACTTTGCTCATGGAATTCTTCCTGCTCCCTGTGCAGAATGGTAGATCGGCTGGTGCTTTCCTGACCGCATTAACTCGGTGAATCGACAAGGTAGATAGATAGATCATCGAGCAAACGTTGAAAAGCAGTGATCTGCCTTAGAGCATCTCTTGCCGGTCCTTTAAAAGATTTTAACTCTTTTATTTTTTGTTTTGAGGAGTTAAATGTCCAACCCTTTTTTTCGCGAATACGCAAGCTGCGTATCTTTGTATTGATAGAAGGAGAGTACAAGCATGGGATTACAACGCTTACAATGCCATGTGCGCACTAGGCATGGTGAACAAGCGAAGGAGCACAACAGATAGGGGTGTGCTCAGCCCCACGGCTAGAAACTAGAGACTACGCGCCGGGGATAATGTTTTGCAGTCCGGTAGCGCCCGCCTTGGCCCATAGACGCGCCTCGTCCTTGATGGTGTCGGATGTGAAGGTAATCGATGCTTATCTTAACTCCTTCAAGTTTTAAGCGCGGGCTCGGCCGGCCCTCAAATATACTTGACCGACGTCAATTCTCGGGATAATTTTGGTCCTCTCATCCGCTCCCACTGCATCGACGCCGTGTTGCCTCCAGCGTCCACACGTAGCCTCAGCCACCGGCCTGCCGACACCCAGCAGCCTCCGCCACCCCTCCTGCCCCACTTCGCCGGTCACCTTCTGCCGCCGTCGTGGAAATTGACATATATCTCCGCTGCTGCAACCTCGATCCCATGGCCGAAAAAACCATCGGACGAGCTTCGTTTGTTCCAAAACAAAGCCGACGGACGACGGAGATGACGAGCACCCACTGAGGAGCTTGGCGGTGCCGTTATCGCGGCAAGACCGATGAGCTTTGTTAGTGGTCAGGGAGTTCAGTTTGAGGCTCGCCGTCTACTGCCTTGCCATTCACTGTCGGTCGTCTCACGCTGTTTTCATTATGTTTTGTTGTTTGTTAAAAAACAAATTCAACGTGGAATATTGCATATTGTAGATGAAGAGGTTGAGGGAGATGTTCTTTGATGACACTTCGTCGGACGAGGAGGAAGAAGATGATGATGATTTCAAAATGGCCATTGTCGTGATCGTCAATGAGGACTTTTGGTGGCCAACACTAGGATCGCAGTTCGACCGCTTGTACATCAATCGAGATAGAACAGAAGGCCACGAGAAGCTTATGAAGGATTGCTTCAAACCCAATGCAACCTATCTGGAGAAGTATTTTCGTCGGCGATCTCGGATGCACCAAAGTCTCTTCCTCACCATTGAAACAGTTGTGCAGAAGCATGATGAATAGTTTAAACCGAGGACGGATGCATCGGGTAGATAAAGGGCGAGCACATTGATGAAGTGTGGCATGGTTGTTCGAGTGCTTGCCTATGGATGTTTGGCCGTCGCCATTGATGACTATGTCACATTGGGGATGACTCAATCCTGGAGGCCGCTCGAAGATACACAGAAGTCGTACATTATTGAGATCTATGGGGCAGAGTACTTGAGGGAAACCAAAGATGAAACACCGAGAGACTCTTGGGGTTTGAGTGGAAAACGAGGCCGGCATGGAATGCTTGTATCAATTGATTGCATGCATTAAACATGGAAGAATTGTCCAGCGTTGAAAATCGGTACATAGGACACTCCAAAGATCCAACAATCGTTCTTGAGCATATTGCATAGGGTGGGTGGATTTGGCAATCATACTTTGGATTGCCTGGCTCCCGTAGTGACCTGAATGTGTTGTTGAGATCACCACTCTTTCGAAAGGTTTGTTGCAATCCTTGCAACTACATTGTCAATGGTCGTCAATATACGATGGGTTACTACCTCACAGATGCCATCTATCCTTCATGAGCCACATTTTTTAAGACAATCATGTGTCCTCAAGGCAACCAGAGATCCCACTTTGCAATGCATCAAGAGTCGGCAAGGAAGGGTGTTGAGAGAGCTTTCAGTGTGCTTCAAAAGCGCTTTGCCATTATTCGTGGCCATGCAGAGTATTGAAACCGACAAGTCTTATCGCTAATAATGACATGCTGCATCATTTTGTATTATATGATCACTGAAGATGAGAGAGGCATCGCAGGGAACTTTCGTACATCACCAATCAGGATCCTATTGAGCCGGAACATGATACAGAGATTCCTCGCAGTGCATCGAAGCATCGAGAACCGAGAAATTCATACTCGCCTCCAAGGTGATCTTGTTGAAACTTGATTGTTGTGCTTCTGTCATGTTCTTTACTTCATTGGACCCTTCCGTGTGTTTGAGTTTGAAATTTTTGATTTATAGACTTTAAATTTGTAATTCATGAATTGTGTGAACTTTCATTATTAAGTTTGAATTTAATATGTGTGCAAATCTGTAATTGAAAGTAGCACGTAAACAAAAACATAGAAGAATTGACGAAGAAATGTTTTTTAGAGAGTTAAGTTTTAGGAGTTTGGCTAGGAGTCTTTTTTATTCAACTCCTCAAATATAAGGAGTTAAGATATAACAGCCGTTTGAGGGGCTAATTATGGAGTGTATTATAAGAGATCGGCTAGAGATGCTCTAAGTCAACTGTAGTAGTTATCTAGTGTCAATTTCACCTGACTCATCTAGCAACCGTTGGACATATTAGCACATCTTCGACTAATCTAATCCACGAGTAAATAGTAAACATGGCAAATACGATATGCATCTCATACCGATACCTAACCATGTGAGCACGTATAGTACATATAACCGAAACATCTATGAACATCATATATACGGCCAACACATGAACGAGCAAACAAGGGATGAACAAGTCATACCCTCCGGTTGGCCAGGCCAAAGCGGGGGCGGCAGCAGCAGCCTCGGCGTCGGCCAAAACCTTCTTCTTGGCGGCTTCGTCAGCCATGAAGTCGATGCAGAGGAAGTAGTGGAAGTAGAGGCGGTCGGTGACGGGGACGGAGGGATCGAGATTAATTAACCATTCCTGACCGGTAAAAATAAGCTTCGGCTCGGTACATTCCGTGATCGCGCGACGTTGCGAGGCGGGTGGAGGAGGAGCGCGCGTGTACAGTTCCCAAGCTCCCAATAGCAAATGGTGGAGCAGCCCTTATAAAAAGGTCTCACTTTTTTACTGACTAAACTTCCCACACTGCCCATCACTTATCGTACACATGCATGGGCCTTAGAGATTAACCAGAGATTATTGTCTTATATGGGCCTAAGCCCATCCATAATCCATCAACATCCATAAACATGGATGGAAACACATTTTCAGTGAAAGAATCAAAAACATGTTCGGTGCATCACAAAGCCGATTGGACTGGGCTTGAATTCAAGATTTCAGAATCTGAAAGAGACTGAAAAACGAAACCAAAGAAAGTGCGTCGCTTCGGACACCAGTTCAGCTGGAAAGCGCACAACAACTTGACACTAGTAGTACAGACCTGCAAAGTAGATGGATCACTTTGAGTTTGAGGTGGCGAATCTCTCAACGCCGGAGTCATGCTGCAGCCTGCGGGAGCTAGTATAGGCTGTTTGACAAAGCGAGGTCAAACGGGATGGCCCTCTTTTCCCCACTCCAACCCAGCGATTCCTCAAGTTTCAGCGATTAGGTGGGCAGGAGGCGACGCAGGTGCGATGTGATTAGTTAGGGTCATTCAGCAGCTTGCGTACTATTTTCTCGCTGGTGACCATTAACTAATCGCGCGCCTTTTCGGAAACTGTTAACTAATCCATCGCCTGTCCAATCGTCGCACCTGGAGAAGAAAAACGTACTGTGTTCGTTAGAGCAAGTCCAGCTAAAAGTGTCCCAGGCGATCCTATCAGTGAGATCCTTAATTTCCTCTGCACTATGAAGGACTCGAATGCTTATTTACTCTGTCTGGTTTTTACTGTAAACAAACTGCAAATTGACCAGGAGTGTGATATTTTTTTTACTTCTGACTTTCAGTAGGCAAGCTCTACACTTCAACTTCAGATAGGTTCTGCTTTTTGGACAAAAGATTATGGTAGCAAGCGATCTGTAAAGCATTGAACACGTGACAATGATATGGCTCGCCTTGACTAGCAGTTGAGACAGAAGAACAGAGCAAATCAACAGATATGCAGGTATGATTCAGACCTAATCCAAGGAGTAAAAGGTGACAGGGACTGCACGCTTGGGGGTTTGATTCACGTTACCGACTAACCAAAATTGGTTAACGCCGTCTTGCGACTTCCTTGCCAAACCCTGCAGCAGCAGGGAACTTCAAAAGTGGATGGGAGAAGAGTCCAACTGTCCAAGAGATTGGCGACAAAGGTTCGTACATCACTGCCCATACCAGCAAGAAACCTACAGTTCAAAGTAGCAGAAAGTAGGAAACTATCTGCCGCAATCCCGTGAAAGAATACAATCTGCCACTTACCAAACACGTTTTGCCGCCTTAGATTTTACTCCCTCCGTTACAAAATGTAAGACGTTTTTTATGCGCTATGCAAAACCGAAAAGCATCTTAACTTTTGGTACGAAGGTAATACCTCTAACGCCCCATTTGCGATTGCGCATCAGGCAGATGATAAACATTGTGTAACTTGGGTAGAAAGTGATGCAGAATCTTTTACCTGTCGTGCGTTCAGATTTGCATATGTAAGCTAACAACAAAGTGTGTCTATCACCAGGGCTTATTTTCTGATCATGTAATGGAAAAAAGTATACTCAAGAAGTTAGAAAGGCGGTTTTCCTAATGAAGCATGACAAAGCCTCGGCTCCGGATGATTTTCCCGCCGAGTTCTATCAAAACTTCTCAGAGGTCACCAAACCGGATCTCCTACTTTTATTTAGCGACCTACATGCTGGTCAACTAAAATTATTTCGCTTAAACTTCGGTGAGATTATTTTATTACCTAAGGTTAATGAGGCTGAAAGGATACAACAATATAGACATATTTGCCTTTTTTTAGGGCGATGCATGCAGCCACTTTATTAATTATTCACAAAGACCTTACAAAGAAAAACAACAGTAAATCTGAAGCCATCATCTAGGCAACAACTGTCGCTACTCCTATCCAGTTGATGCACGAATGCTGATAGTTTGGGCCTAATACCAAACAGACCTCGCAGCCAAACCTAACATTTAAGACCTGAGGCCCCAACCAAGCCACTTGTCGGGTATGGGACACACACTGGTCCGGCGCGCTCTCAGAGGCCGCTGCCGCCAACTGCCATCATTCCATCTTTAGAGCTGTACTGACGCATCAACCTTGCCAGGTCTAGCTACCGTCGACGCTACCACGGCGCCAAACGGCACCACCTCCCTGCGCGCGAACTGCTGAGCACGTCGCAGTCGCCGCCAGTACACCTCAGCACCATGCCGCCAAGTACCACCAGCCGACACAGCTTGAAGTCTTTGGAAGATCTGTCGTGCGTAGCACCTGCCGAACAGGCATGACAAAGCGTAGCACCTGTCGGCCAGGCATGACTTGACATTTCCACCGAAGCTCCGTGCAAGACGAAGTCGCTCCACCTCCTGCCTCTAACTTCCAGCGCTGCTCCACAAACGATGCTCCCAAGAGAGAAACGACACCGCAATGCCGCCATCGTCCGATCTGAAAGACCAGATCCTAGGGTTTCCCCCGGAGCAGTACGAGTGGGTCGACAGTAGTCACATGACGATGCCTTCATCAAGGTAACGACGCGGAACGCTGCCATCGCCCGCCCATCGGCTCGGTTTTCACCGGCAACTACGTCTCCCCGACTCGCAGCAGGTACTAGATGACGGATCCCGAGATCCGAACACCCAGCTTCAGGCCGACCACCTCTGACGGAAGAGATGACCACCACCGCCGGCTGCACCGGTCAGAACAGATCTGATCGGAGGTGCCGTCGACGAGGCCACCAGGCCTCCACGCCGCCGTCGCCGATCTGAAGGCAGCATTCATGCCACCGCAGCCAAGCTGCCGCCGCCGACTGCAACCGTCGTCGCCCGAAGGGCCAGCCGCTGCGCCCGCAGCCCTGGCCGCCGCCCGTGACTGGATCGCCCGCCACGCCAAGCCATCACCGTCCGAAGACGAGCCGGCCTCCGGCCGCCTGCCGCAGATCCCAGATCGGCCGCGCCAACACACGCCTTGGGGTCCGCCCCACCACGGAGACGCGAGAGAAAGGAGATCCCCCGCCACCGCCATCGACCCCCGGGCTTAGCCCGGCGGCGTCCTCCGGCGGCGGCGGAGCGAGAGGAGGAGGGAGTTCGAGGTGGCGGCGGCTAGGTATCTGGGCTCCGCCCGAGTCGCCCTAGGGGGAGGGGGACGCGGGCACTAGCAAATCTTCGAGATATAAGATTGCCTCCTTAATGTTAGTTTTAGAATATTCACGAAGATTGCGACCATTAGGCTAAATTCGGTTGCTGAACATGTCATTCGGCCTTCACACACAACTTTTATGCAAGGCAGGCACTTTTGGGGAACATAGCATGCAATTTCAAAAAATATCCTACGATCACGCAAGGTCTACCTAGGAGATGCATAGCAACGAGACGGGGAGAGTGTGCCCACGTACCCTCGTAGACCGAAAGCGGAAGCGTTATATTATAGCAACGAGACGGGGAGAGTGTCCTTTCTCCACCGGAGGGAAAAGGAAGGAGAGGGAGAGGGAAAGGGAAGGGGGGCGCCACCCCCTCCTCCTTGTCCTATTCGGACTCCCTAGGAGGGGGGCGCGCGGCCACCCCCCCGCGGGCTTCCCTCTCTCTCCCTTAGGCCCATGTTGGCCCAACACTTCCCCGGGGGGTTCCGGTAACCCCTCGGTACTCCGGAAAAATACCCAAATCACTCGAAACCATTCCGATGTCCGAATACAACCTTCCAAAATATGAATCTTTACCTCTCAACCATTTCGAGACTCCTCGTCATGTCCGTGATCTCATCCGGGACTCCGAACGAACTTCGGTCACCAAAACACACAACTCATAATACTAATCGTCATCGAACGTTAAGCGTGCGGACCCTACGGGTTCGAGAACTATGTAGACATGACCGAGACACATCTCCGGTCAATAACCAATAGCGGAACCTAGATGCTCATATTGGCTCCTACATATTCTACGAAGATCTTTATCGGTCAAACCGCATAACAACATACGTCATTCCCTTTGTCATCGGTATGTTACTTGCCCGAGATTCGATCGTCGGTATCCTCATACCTAGTTCAATCTCGTTACCGGCAAGTCTCTTTACTCGTTCCGTAAAGCATCATCCAGCAACTAACTCATTAGTCACATTGTTTGCAAGGCTTATAGTGATGTGCATTACCGAGAGGGCACAGAGATACCTCTCGGATACACGGAGTGACAAATCCTAATCTTGATCTATGCCAACTCAACAAACACCTTCGGAGACGCCTGTAGAGCATCTTTATAATGACCCAGTTACGTTGTGACGTTTGATAGCACACAAGGTGTTCCTCCGGTATTCGAGAGTTGCACAATCTCATAGTTAGAGGAATATGTATAAGTCATGAAGAAAGCAATAGCAATAAAACTAAACGATCATAATGCTAAGCTAACAGATGGGTCTTGTCCATCACATCATTCTCTAATGATGTGATCCCGTTCATCAAATGACAACACATGTCTATGGTCAGGAAACTTAACCATCTTTGATTAACGAGCTAGTCAAGTAGAGACATACTAGGGACACTCTGTTTTGTCTATGTATTCACACATGTACTAAGTTTCCAATTAATACAATTCTAGCATGAATAATAAACATTTATCATGATATAAGGAAATATAAATAACAACTTTATTATTGCCTCTAGGGCATATTTCCTTCAGTCTCCCACTTGCACTAGAGTCAATAATCTAGATTACACAGTAATGATTCTAACACCCATGGAGCCTTGGTGCTGATCATGTTTTGCTCGTGGAAGAGGCTTAGTCAACGGGTCTGCAACATTCAGATCCGTATGTATCTTGCAAATTTCTATGTCTCCCACCTGGACTAGATCCCGGATGGAGTTGAAGCGTCTCTTGATGTGCTTGGTTCTCTTGTGAAATCTGGATTCCTTTGCCAGGGCAATTGCACCAGTATTGTCACAAAAGATTTTCATTGGACCCGATGCACTAAGTATTACGCCTAGATCGGATATGAACTCCTTCATCCAGACTGCTTCATTTGCTGCTTCCGAAGCAGCTATGTACTCCGCTTCACACGTAGATCCCTCCACGACGCTCTACTTGGAACTGCACCAACTGACAGCTCCAGCAGTCAATATAAATACGTATCCGGTTTGTGACTTAGAGTCATCCGGATCAGTGTCAAAGCTTGCATCGATGTAACCATTTACGACAAGCTCTTTGTCACCTCCATAAACGAGAAACATATCCTTAGTCCTTTTCAGGTATTTCAGGATGTTCTTGACTGTTGTCCAGTGATCAACTCCTGGATTACTTTGGTACCTCCCTGCTAAACTTATAGCAAGGCACACATCATGTCTGGTACACAACATTGCATACATGATAGAACCTATGGCTGAGGCATAGGGAATGACTTTCATTTTCTCTCTATCTTCTGAAGTGGTCGGGCATTGAGTCTGACTCAACTTCACACCTTGTAACACAGGCAAGAACCCTTTCTTTGACTGATCCATTTTGAACTTTTTCAAAACTTTATCAAGGTATGTGCTTTGTGAAAGTCCAATTAAGCGTCTTGATCTATCTTTATAGATCTTGATGCCCAATATATAAGCAGCTTCACCGAGGTCTTTCATTGAAAAATTCTTATTCAAGTATCCTTTTATGCTATCCAGAAATTCTATATCATTTCCAATCAACAATATGTCATCCACATATAATATCAGAAATGCTACAGAGCTCCCACTCACTTTCTTGTAAATACAGGCTTCTCCAAAAGTCTGTATAAAACCATATGCTTTGATCACACTATCAAAGCGTATATCCCAACTCCGAGATGCTTGCACCAGTCCATAAATGGATCGCTGGAGCTTGCACACTTTGTTAGCACCTTTAGGATCCACAAAACCTTCTGGTTGCATCATATACAACTCTTTTTTAAGATATCCATTAAGGAATGCAGTTTTGACACCCATTTGCCAAATTTCATAATCATAAAATGTGGCAATTGCTAACATGATTCGGACAGACTTAAGCATCGCTATGGGTGAGAAGGTCTCATCGTAGTCAACTCCTTGAACTTGTCGAAAACCTTTCGCAACAAGTCGAGCTTTGTAGACAGTAATATTACCGTCAGCGTCACTCTTCTTCTTGAAGATCCATTTATTCTCTATGGCTTGCCGATCATCGGGAAAGTCAACCAAAGTCCACACTTTGTTCTCATACATCGATCCCATCTCAGATTTCATGGCCTCAAGCCATTTCGGGGAATCTGGGCTCATCATCATTTCCTCATAGTTCGTAGGTTCGTCATGGTCTAGTAACATGACTTCCAGAACAGGATTACCGTACCACTCTGGTGCGGAACGTACTCTGGTTGACCTACGAGGTTCGGTAGTAACTTGATCTGAAGTTTCATGATCATCATCATTAGCTTCCTCACTAATTGGTGTAGGAATCACTGGAACTGATTTCTGTGATGAACTACTTTCCAATTCAGGAGAAGGTACAATTACCTCATCAAGTTCTACTTTCCTCCCACTCACTTCTTTCGAGAGAAACTCCTTCTCTAGAAAGGATCCATTCTTAGCAACGAATATCTTGCCTTCAGATCTGTGATAGAAGGTGTACCCAACAGTCTCCTTTGGGTATCCTATGAAGACGTATTTCTCTGATTTGGGTTTGAGCTTATCAGGTTGAAGCTTTTTCACATAAGCATCGCAGCCCCAAACTTTAAGAAACGACAGCTTAGGTTTCTTGCCAAACCACAGTTCATATGGTGTCGTCTGAACGGATTTAGATGGTGCCCTATTTAACGTGAATGCAGCCATCTAAAGCATCAACCCAAAACGATAGTGGTAAATCGATAAGAGACATCATAGATCGCACCAATCTAATAAAGTACGGTTACGATGTTCGGACTATTGGGGATCGTAGCAGAAATTAAAAAAACTTCTACGCATCACCAAGATCAATCTATGGAGTAACTAGCAACGAGAGAGAGGAGAGTGCATCTTCATACCATTGAAGATCGTGAGACGGAAGTGTTGCAAGAACGCGGATGAGGGAGTCGTACACGTAGCGATTCAGATCAAAGCAGAGTCGCGATCCAAGCACCGAACAACGGTGCCTCCGCGTTCAACACACGTGCAGCCCGATGACGTCTCCCACGCCTTGATCCAGCAAGGAGGAGGGAGATGTTGAGGAAGAAGGCTCCAACAGCAGCACGCCGGCGTGGTGGTGGTGGAGTGACAGTTCTTCGGCAGGGCTTCGCCAAGCACACGCGGAGGAGGAGAGGTGTTGGGGAGGGGAGGGGCTGCGCCTTGGATGTGGTGCTGCAGCCCTCCCCATACCCCTCTATTTATAGGGAGAAGGGGGAAGGGGGCCGGCCCCTCTAGATGAGATCTAGAGGGGGGCGGGGGCCAAGGGGGAGGGAGCTTGCCCCCCAAGCAAGGGGGGCGCCCCCCTTTAGGGTTCCCCCCAAACCCTAGGCGCATGGGCCCTAGGGGGGTTGGCGCCCAGCCCACTTAGGGCTGGTTCCCTTCCACCTACAGCCCATAAGGCCCTCCGGGGCAGGTGGACCCTCCCGGTGGACCCCCGGAACCCCTCCGGTGGTCCCGGTACAATACCGGTATACCCCCGAATATTTCCGGTGACCGTATGATGACTTCCCATATATAAATCTTCACCTCCGGACCATTCCGGAACTCCTCGTGACGTCCGGGATCTCATCCGGGACTCCGAACAACATTCGGTAATCACATACAAACCTTCCTTATAACCCTAGCGTCATCGAACCTTAAGTGTGTAGACCCTACGGGTTCGGGAATCATGCAGACATGACCGAGACACCTCTCTAGCCAATAACCAACAGCGGGATCTGGATACCCATGTTGGCTCCCACATGTTCCACGATGATCTCATCGGATGAACCACGATGTCGAGGATTCAAGCAATCCCGTATACAATTCCCTTTGTCAATCGGTACGTTACTTGCCCGAGATTCGATCGTCGGTATCCCAATACCTCGTTCAATCTCGTTACCGGCAAGTCACTTTACTCGTTCCGTAATGCATGATCCCGTGACTAACTACTTAGTCACATTGAGCTCATTATGATGATGCATTACCGAGTGGGCCCAGAGATACCTCTCCGTCATACGGAGTGACAAATCCCAGTCTCGATCCGTGCCAACCCAACAGACACTTTCGGAGATACCTGTAGTGCACCTTTATAGCCACCCAGTTACGTTGTGACGTTTGGTACACCCAAAGCATTCCTACGGTATCCGGGAGTTGCACGATCTCATGGTCTAAGGAAATGATACTTGACATTAGAAAAGCTTTAGCAAACGAACTACACGATCTAGTGCTATGCTTAGGATTGGGTCTTGTCCATCACATCATTCTCCTAATGATGTGATCCCGTTATCAATGACATCCAATGTCCATGGTCAGGAAACCGTAACCATCTATTGATCAACGAGCTAGTCAACTAGAGGCTCACTAGGGACATGTTATGGTCTATGTGTTCACACATGTATTACGATTTCCGGATAACACAATTATAGCATGAACAATAGACAATTATCATGAACAAGGAAATATAATAATAACCATTTTATTATTGCCTCTAGGGCATATTTCCAACAGTCTCCCACTTGCACTAGAGTCAATAATCTAGTTACATTGTGATGAATCGTACACCCATAGAGTTCTGGTGTTGATCATGTTTCGCTCGTGGAAGAGGTTTAGTCAACGGATCTGCGACATTCAAATCCGTATGCACTTTACAAATATCTATGTCTCCATTTTGAACATTTTCACGAATGGAGTTGAAGCGACGCTTGATGTGCCTGGTCTTCTTGTGAAACCTGGGCTCCTTGGCAAGGGCAATAGCTCCAGTGTTGTCACAGAAGAGAGTCATCGGCCCCGATGCATTGGGAATAACTCCTAGGTCGGCAATGAACTCCTTCATCCAGATTGCTTCATGTGCTGCCTCCGAGGCTGCCATGTACTCTGCTTCACATGTAGATCCCGCCACGACGCTTTGCTTGCAACTGCACCAGCTGACTGCCCCACCATTCAAAATATACACGTATCCGGTTTGTGACTTAGAGTCATCCAGATCTGTGTCGAAGCTAGCATCGACGTAACCCTTTACGACGAGCTCTTCGTCACCTCCATAAACGAGAAACATATCCTTAGTCCTTTTCAGGTACTTCAGGATGTTCTTGACCGCTGTCCAGTGTTCCATGCCGGGATTACTTTGGTACCTTCCTACCAAACTTACGGCAAGGTTTACATCAGGTCTGGTACACAGCATGGCATACATAATAGACCCTATGGCCGAGGCATAGGGGACGACACTCATCTTTTCTCTATCTTCTGCCGTGGTCGGGCATTGAGCCGTGCTCAATCTCACACCTTGCAATACAGGCAAGAACCCCTTCTTGGACTGATCCATATTGAACTTCTTCAATATCTTGTCAAGGTATGTGCTTTGTGAAAGACCTATGAGGCGTCTCGATCTATCTCTATAGATCTTGATGCCTAATATGTAAGCAGCTTCTCCAAGGTCCTTCATTGAAAAACACTTATTCAAGTAGGCCTTTATACTTTCCAAGAATTCTATATCATTTCCCATCAATAGTATGTCATCCACATATAATATGAGAAATGCTACAGAGCTCCCACTCACTTTCTTGTAAACACAGGCTTCTCCATAAGTCTGTGTAAACCCAAACGCTTTGATCATCTCATCAAAGCGAATGTTCCAACTCCGAGATGCCTGCACCAGCCCATAGATTGAGCGCTGGAGCTTGCATACTTTGTCAGCATTCTTAGGATCGACAAAACCTTCCGGCTGCATCATATACAATTCTTCCTTAAGGAAGCCGTTAAGGAATGCCGTTTTGACGTCCATTTGCCATATTTCATAATCGTAGAATGCGGCAATTGCTAACATGATTCGGACGGACTTCAGCTTCGCTACGGGTGAGAAGGTCTCATCGTAGTCAACTCCTTGAACTTGTCGATAACCCTTAGCGACAAGTCGAGCTTTATAGATGGTAACATTTCCATCCGCGTCCGTCTTCTTCTTAAAGATCCATTTATTTTCTATCGCTCGCCGATCATCGGGCAAGTCTGTCAAAGTCCATACTTTGTTTTCATACATGGATCCTATCTCGGATTGCATGGCTTCAAGCCATTTGTTGGAATCTGGGCCCGCCATTGCTTCTTCATAGTTCGAAGGTTCACCGTTGTCCAACAACATGATTTCCAGGACAGGGTTGCCGTACCACTCTGGTGCGGAACGTGTCCTTGTGGACCTACGAAGTTCAGTGGTAACTTGATCATGATCGTCATCATTAACTTCCTCTCTAGTCGGTGCAGGCACCACAGAAACATTTTCTTGTGCTGCGCTACTTTCTGGTTCGAGAGGGGTCATCTCATCAAGTTCCACTTTCCTCCCACTTACTTCTTTCGAGAGAAACTCTTTCTCCAGAAAGGACCCGTTCTTGGCAACGAAGATCTTGCCTTCGGATCTGAGGTAGAAGGTATACCCAATGGTTTCCTTAGGGTATCCTATGAAGACGCATTTTTTCCGACTTGGGTTCGAGCTTTTCAGGTTGAAGTTTCTTGACATAAGCATCGCATCCCCAAACTTTAAGAAACGACAGCTTAGGTTTCTTTCCAAACCATAATTCATACGGTGTCGTCTCAACGGATTTCGACGGAGCCCTATTTAAAGTGAATGCGGCAGTCTCTAAAGCATAACCCCAGAATGATAGCGGTAGATCGGTAAGAGACATCATAGATCGCACCATATCCAATAGAGTGCGATTACGACGTTCGGACACACCATTACGCTGAGGTGTTCCAGGCGGCGTGAGTTGTGAAACAATTCCACATTTCCTTAAGTGTGTGCCAAATTCGTGACTCAAATATTCCCCTCCACGATCTGATCGTAAGAACTTTATTTTCCTGTCACGTTGATTCTCAACCTCACTCTGAAATTCCTTGAACTTTTCAAAGGTCTCAGACTTGTGTTTCATTAAGTAGACATACCCATATCTACTCAAGTCATCAGTGAGGGTGAGAACATAACGATAGCCACCGCGAGCCTCAACGCTCATTGGACCGCACACATCAGTATGTATGATTTCCAATAAGTTGGTTGCTCGCTCCATTGTTCCGGAGAACGGAGTCTTGGTCATTTTGCCCATGAGGCATGGTTCGCACGTGTCAAATGATTCATAATCAAGAGACTCCAAAAGTCCATCTGCATGGAGTTTCTTCATGCGTTTGACACCAATGTGACCAAGGCGGCAGTGCCACAAGTATGTGGGACTATCATTATCAACCTTACATTTCTTGGCATTCACACTATGAATATGTGTAACATCACGTTCGAGATTCATTAAGAATAAACCATTGACCAGCGGGGCATGACCATAAAACATATCTCTCATATAAATAGAACAACCATTATTCTCGGATTTAAATGAGTAGCCATCTCGCATCAAACGAGATCCAGATACAATGTTCATGCTCAAAGCTGGCACTAAATAACAATTATTGAGGTTTAAAACTAATCCCGTAGGTAAATGTAGAGGTAGCGTGCCGACGGCGATCACATCGACCTTGGAACCATTCCCGACGCGCATCGTCACCTCGTCCTTCGCCAGTCTCCGCTTATTCCGCAGCTCCTGCTTTGAGTTACAAATATGAGCAACCGCACCGGTATCAAATACCCAGGAGCTACTACGAGCGCTGGTTAGGTACACATCAATAACATGTATATCACATATACCTTTGGTATTGCCGGCCTTCTTATCCGCTAAGTACTTGGGGCAGTTCCGCTTCCAGTGACCGTTTCCCTTGCAATAAAAGCACTCAGTCTCAGGCTTGGGTCCATTCTTTGTCTTCTTCCCGGCAGCTTGCTTACCGGGCGCGGCAACTCCCTTGCCGTCTTTCTTGAAGTTCTTCTTACCCTTGCCTTTCTTGAACTTAGTGGTTTTATTCACCATCAACACTTGATGTTCCTTTTTGATCTCCACCTCCGCTGATTTCAGCATCGAATATACCTCAGGAATGGTCTTTTCCATCCCCTGCATATTGAAGTTCATCACAAAGCTCTTGTAGCTAGGTGGGAGCGACTGAAGGATTCTGTCAACGACCGCGTCATCCGGGAGATTAACTCCCAGCTGAGACAAGCGGTTGTGCAACCCAGACATTTTGAGTATGTGTTCGCTGACGGAACTATTCTCCTCCATCTTACAACTGTAGAACTTGTCGGAGACTTCATATCTCTCGACCCGGGCATGAGCTTGGAAAACCATTTTCAGCTCTTGGAACATCTCATATGCTCCGTGCTGCTCGAAACGCTTTTGGAGCCCCGGTTCTAAGCTGTAAAGCATGCCGCACTGAACCAGGGAGTAATCATCAACACGTGTTTGCCAGGCGTTCATAACGTCTTGGTTTGCTGGGACGGGTGCTTCACCTAGCGGTGCTTCAAGGACATATGCTTTCTTGGCAGCTATGAGGATGATCCTCAAGTTCCGGACCCAGTCCGTATAGTTGCTACCATCGTCTTTCAGCTTGGTTTTCTCTAGGAACGCGTTGAAGTTGAGGTTGACATTAGCGTGGGCCATTTGATCTACAAGACATATTGTAAAGATTTTAGACTAAGTTCATGATAATTAAGTTCATCTAATCAAATTATTAATGAACTCCCACTCAGACAGACATCCCTCTAGTCATCTAAGTGATACATGATCCGAGTCAACTAGGCCGTGTCCGATCATCACGTGAGACGGACTAGTCATCATCGGTGAACATCTTCATGTTGATCGTATCTGCTATACGACTCATGCTCGACCTTTCGGTCTCTTGTGTTCCGAGGCCATGTCTGTACATGCTAGGCTCGTCAAGTCAACCTAAGTGTATTGCGTGTGTAAATCTGGCTTACACCCGTTGTATGCGAACGTTAGAACCTATCACACCCGATCATCACGTGGTGCTTCGGAACAACGAACCTTCGCAACGGTGCACAGTTAGGGGGAACACTTTCTTGAAATTTTAGCGAGGGATCATCTTATTTATGCTACCGTCGTTCTAAGCAAATAAGATGTAAAACATGATAAACATCACACGCAATCAAATAGTGACATGATATGGCCAATATCATTTTTGCTCCTTTTGATCTCCATCTTCGGGGCGCCATGTTCATCATCGTCACCGGCATGACACCATGATCTCCATCATCATGATCTCCATCATCGTGTCTTCATGAAGTTGTCTCGCCAACTATTACTTCTACTACTATGGCTAACGGTTAGCAATAAAGTAAAGTAATTACATGACGTTTCAGTTGACACGCAGGTCATAAATAAATTAAGACAACTCCTATGGCTCCTGCCGGTTGTCATACTCATCGACATGCAAGTCGTGATTCCTATTACAAGAACATGATCAATCTCATACATCACATATATCATTCATCACATCCTTCTGGCCATATCACATCACATGACACTTGCTGCAAAAACAAGTTAGACGTCCTCTAATTGTTGTTGCAATTTTTACGTGGCTGCTATAGGTTTCTAGCAAGAACGTTTCTTACCTACGCCAAAACCACAACGTGATATGCCAATTTCTATTTACCCTTCATAAGGACCCTTTTCATCGAATCCGATCCGACTAAAGTGGGAGAGACAGACACCCGCTAGCCACCTTATGCAACTAGTGCATGTCAGTCGGTGGAACCTGTCTCACGTAAGCGTACGTGTAAGGTCGGTCCGGGCCGCTTCGTCCCACGATGCCGCCGAATCAAGATAAGACTAGTAACGGCAAGTAAATTGACAAAATCGACGCCCACAACAACTTGTGTTCTACTCGTGCATAGAAACTACGCATAGACCTAGCTCATGATGCCACTGTTGGGGATCGTAGCAGAAATTAAAAAATTCTACGCATCACCAAGATCAATCTATGGAGTAACTAGCAACGAGAGAGAGGAGAGTGCATCTTCATACAGTTGAAGATCGCGAGACGGAAGCGTTGCAAGAACGCGGATGAGGGAGTCGTACACGTAGCGATTCAGATCGCGGTAGAATCCGATCCAAGCACCGAACAACGGTGCCTCCGCGTTCAACACACGTGCAGCCCGGTGACGTCTCCCGCGCCTTGATCCAGAAAGGAGGATGGAGAGGTTGAGGAAGAAGGCTCCAACAGCAGCACGACGGCGTGGTGGTGGTGGAGTGATACCTCTCCGGCAGGGCTTCCCCAAGCACACGCGGAGGAGGAGAGGTGTTGGGGAGGGGAGGGGCTGCGCCTTGGATGTGGTGCTGCAGCCCTCCCCTCACCCCTCTATTTATAGGGAGAAGGGGGAAGGGGGCCGGCCCCTCTAGATGAGATCTAGAGGGGGGCGGCGGCCAAGGGGGAGGGAGCTTGCCCCCCAAGCAAGGGGGCGCCCCCCTTTAGGGTCCCCCCCAAACCCTAGGCGCATGGGCCCTGGGGGGGTTGGCGCCCAGCCCACTTAGGGCTGGTTCCCTTCCACCTACAGCCCATAAGTCCCTCCGGGGCAGGTGGACCCTCCCGGTGGACCCCCGGAACCCCTCCGGTGGTCCCGGTACAATACCGGTATACCCCCGAATATTTCCGGTGACCGTATGATGACTTCCCATATATAAATCTTCACCTCCGGACCATTCCGGAACTCCTCGTGACGTCCGGGATCTCATCCGGGACTCCGAACAACATTCGGTAATCACATACAAACCTTCCTTATAACCCTAGCGTCATCGAACCTTAAGTGTGTAGACCCTACGGGTTCGGGAATCATGCAGACATGACCGAGACACCTCTCTAGCCAATAACCAACAGCGGGATCTGGATACCCATGTTGGCTCCCACATGTTCCACGATGATCTCATCGGATGAACCACGATGTCGAGGATTCAAGCAATCCCGTATACAATTCCCTTTGTCAATCGGTACGTTACTTGCCCGAGATTCGATCGTCGGTATCCCAATACCTCGTTCAATCTCGTTACCGGCAAGTCACTTTACTCGTTCCGTAATGCATGATCCCGTGACTAACTACTTAGTCACATTGAGCTCATTATGATGATGCATTACCGAGTGGGCCCAGAGATACCTCTCCGTCATACGGAGTGACAAATCCCAGTCTCGATCCGTGCCAACCCAACAGACACTTTCGGAGATACCTGTAGTGCACCTTTATAGCCACCCAGTTACGTTGTGACGTTTGGTACACCCAAAGCATTCCTACGGTATCCGGGAGTTGCACGATCTCATGGTCTAAGGAAATGATACTTGACATTAGAAAAGCTTTAGCAAACGAACTACACGATCTAGTGCTATGCTTAGGATTGGGTCTTGTCCATCACATCATTCTCCTAATGATGTGATCCCGTTATCAATGACATCCAATGTCCATGGTCAGGAAACCGTAACCATCTATTGATCAACGAGCTAGTCAACTAGAGGCTCACTAGGGACATGTTATGGTCTATGTGTTCACACATGTATTACGATTTCCGGATAACACAATTATAGCATGAACAATAGACAATTATCATGAACAAGGAAATATAATAATAACCATTTTATTATTGCCTCTAGGGCATATTTCCAACACGGACACACCATTATGTTGTGGTGTTCCAGGTGGCGTGAGCTGCGAAACTATTCCACATTGTTTCAAATGAAGACCAAACTCATAACTCAAATATTCACCTCCACGATTGGATCATAGAAACTTTATTTTCTTGTTACTATGATTTTCCACTTCACTATGAAATTCTTTGAACTTTTCAAATGTTTCAGACTTATGTTTTTTTAAGTAGATATACCCATATCTGCTCAAATCATCTGGGAAGGTTAGAAAATAACGATACCCGCCACGAGCCTCAACACTCATCGGACCGCATACATCAGTATGTATTATTTCCAATAAGTCAGTTGCTCGCTCCATTGTTCCGGAGAACGGGTCATATTGCCCATGAGGCATGGTTCGCAAGCATCAAGTGATTCATAATCAAGTGATTCCAAAAGCCCATCAGCATGGAGTTTCTCCATGCGCTTTACACCAATATGATCTAAACGGCAGTGCCACAAATAAGTTGCACTATCATTATTAATTTTCCATCTTTTGGCTTCAATATTATGAATATGTGTATCACTACAATCGAGATTCAACAAAAATAGACCACTCATCAAGGGTGCATGACCATAAAAGATATTACTCATATAAATAGAGCAACCATTATTCTCTGATTTAAATGAGTAACCGTCTCCCATCAAACAAGATCCAGATATAATGTTCATGCTCAACGCTGGCACCAAATAATAATTATTCAGGTCTCAAACTAATCCCGACGGTAGATGTAGAGGTAGTGTGCCAACGGCGATCACACATCAACCTTGGAACCATTTCCGACGCGCATCGTCACCTCGTCCTTAGCCAATCTTCGTTTAATCCGTAGCCCCTATTTCGAGTTGCAAATATGAGCAACAGAACCAGTATCAAATACCCAGGCGCTATTACGAGCATTAGTAAGGTACACATCAATAACATGTATATCAAATATACCTTTCACTTTGCCATCCTTCTTATTCGCCAGATACTTGGGGCAGTTCCGCTTCCAGTGACCAGTCCCTTTGAAGTAGAAGCACTCAGTTTCAGGCTTAGGTCCAGACTTGGATTTCTTCCCTTGAGTAGCAACTTGCTTGTTGTTCTTCTTGAAGTTCCCCTTCTTCCCTTTGCCCTTTTTCTTGAAACTAGTGGTCTTGTTAACCATCGACACTTGATGCTCCTTCTTGATTTCTACCTCCGCAACCTTTAGCATCGTGAAGAGCTCGGGAATTGTCTTTTCCATCCCTTGCATATTATAGTTCATCACGAAGCCTTTATAGCTTGGTGGCAGTGATTGAAGAACTCTGTCAATGACACTATCATCAGGAAGATTAACTCTCTAGTCAAGTGGTTATGATACCCAGACATTTTAAGTATATGTTCACTGACAGAACTATTCTCCTCTATTTTGCAGCTATAGAACTTGTTGGAGACTTCATATCTCTCAACTCGGGCATTTGCTTGAAATATTAACTTCAACTCCTGGAACAGCTCATATGCTCCATGACATTCGAAACGTCTTTGAAGTCCCGATTCTAAGCCGTAAAGCATGGCACACTGAACTATCGAGCAGTCATGAGCTTTGCTCTGCCAGACGTTCATAACGTCCGGAGTTGCTCCTGCAGCGGGTCTTGCACCTAGCGGTGCTTCCAGGACGTAATTCTTTTGTGCAGCAATGAGGATAATCCTCAAGTTACGGACCCAGTCTGTATAGTTGCTACCATCATCTTTCAACTTAGCTTTTTCTAGGAACGCATTAAAATTCAAGGAAACGGTAGCACGAGCCATTGATCTACAACAACATAGATATGCAAAAACTATCAGGTACTAAGTTCATGATAAATTAAAGTTCAATTAATCATATTACTAAAGAACTCCCACTTAGATAGACATCCTTCTAGTCATCTAAATGACCACGTGATCCATATCAACTAAACCATGTCCGATCATCACGTGAGATGGAGTAGTTTTCAATGGTGAACATCTCTATGTTGATCATATCTACTATATGATTCACATTCGACCTTTCGGTCTCAGTGTTCCGAGGCCATATCTGCATATGCTAGGATCGTCAAGTTTAACCCGAGTATTCTGCACGTGCAAAACTGGCTTGCACCCGTTGTATGTGAACGTAGAGCTTATCACACCCGATCATCACGTGGTGTCTCGCCACGACGAACTGTAGCAACGGTGCATACTCTGGGAGAACAGTTATACCTTGAAATTTAGTGAGGGATCATCTTATAATGCTACCGTCGTACTAAGCAAAATAAGATGTATAAAAGATAAACATCACATGCAATCAAAATATGTGACATGATATGGCAATCATCGTCTTGTGCCTTTGATCTCCATCTCCAAAGCACCGTCATGATCTCCATCATCACCGGCTTGACACCTTGATCTCCATCGCAGCATCGTTGTCGTTTCGCCAACTATTGCTTCTACGACTATCGCTACCGCTTAGTGATAAAGTAAAACAATTACATGACGATTGCATTTCATACAATAAAGCGACAACCATAAGGCTCCTGCCAGTTGCTGATAACTTTTACAAAACATGATCATCTCATACAACAATTTATATCTCATCACGTCTTGACCATATCACATCACAAACATGCCCTGCAAAAACAAGTTAGACGTCCTCTACTTTGTTTTTGCAAGTTTTACGTGGCTGCTACGGGCTTCTAGCAAGAACCGTTCTTACCTACGCATTAAAACCACAACGATTTTTCGTCAAGTGTGCTGTTTTAACCTTCAACAAGGACCGGCCGTAGTCAAACTCGATTCAACTAAAGTTGGAGAAACAGACACCCGCGAGCCACCTGTGTGCGAAGCACGTCGGTAGAACCAGTCTCATGAACGCGGTCATGTAATGTCGGTCCGGGCCGCTTCATCCAACAATACCGTCGAATCAAAGTAAGACGTTGGTGGTAAGCAGTATGACTATTATCGCCCACAACTTCTACTCATGCATATCATCTACGCATAGACCTGGCTCTGATACCACTGTTGGGGAACGTAGCATGCAATTTCAAAAAAATTCTTACGATCACACAAGATCTATTTAGGAGATGCATAGCAACGAAACGGGGAGAACGTGTCCACGTACCCTCGTAGACCGAAAGCGGAAGCGTTATATTAACGTAGTTGATGTAGTCGAACGTCTTCATGATCCAACCGATCCAAGTACCGAACGTACGGCACCTCCATGTTCAGCACACGTTCAGCTCGATGACATCCCTCGAACTCTTGATCCAGTAGAGGGTCGAGGGAGAGTTCCGTCAGGACGATGGCATGGTGACGGTGATGGTGATGTGATCCGCACAGGGCTTCGCCTAAGTACTACGACGCTATGACCGGAGGAGTAAACTGTGGAGGGGGGCACCGCACACGGCTAAAAGAATTCTTGGTGTGCCTTTGGGGTGCCCCATGCCCACGTATATAAAGGGGGAGAGAGGTCGGCGGCCAGGAGGGGCGCACCATGGGGGTAGTCCTACTTGGACTCCTAGTCCAAGTAGGATTCGCCCCCCCTTTTCCTTTCTCCACCGAAGGGAAAAGGAAGGAGAGGGAGAGGGAAAGGGAAGGGGGGCGCCGCCCCCTCCTCCTTGTCCTATTCGGATTCCCTGGGAGGGGGGTACGCGGCCACCCCCCGCGGGCTTCCCTCTCTCTCCCTTAGGCCCATGTTGGCCCAACACTTCCCGGGGGGTTCCGGTAACCCCTCGATACTCCGGAAAAATACCCGAATCACTCGGAACCATTCCGATGTCTGAATATAACCTTTCAATATATCAATCTTTACCTCTCGACCATTTCAAGACTCCTTGTCATGTCCGTGATCTCATCCGGGACTCCGAACAAACTTCGGTCACCAAAACACACAACGCATAATACAAATCGTCATCGAATGTTAAGCGTGCGGACCCTACGGGTTCGAGAACTATGTAGACATGACCGAGACACATCTTCGGTCAATAGCGGAACCTAGATGCTCATATTGGCTCCTACATATTCTATGAAGATCTTTATCGGTCAAACCACATAACCAATAGCGGAACCTAGATGCTCATATTGGCTCCTACATATTCTATGAAGATCTTTATCGGTCAAACCACATAACAACATACATCATTCTCGTTGTCATCGGTATGTTACTTGCCCGAGATTCGATCGTGGTATCCTCATACCTAGTTCAATCTCGTTACCGGCAAGTCTCTTTAGTCGTTACGTAAAGCATCATCCCGCAACTAACTCATTAGTCACATTTCTTGCAAGGCTTATAGTGATGTGCATTACCGAGAGGGCCTAGAGATACCTCTCTGATACACGGAGTGACAAATCCTAATCTTGATCTATGCCAACTCAACAAACACCTTCGGACACACCTGTAGAGCATCTTTATAATCACCCAATTACGTTGTGACGTTTGATAGCACACAAGGTGTTCCTCCGGTATCCGGGAGTTGCACAATCTCATAGTCAGAGGAATATGTATAAGTCATGAAGAAAGCAATAGCAATAAAATGAAACGATCATAATGCTAAGCTAACGGATGGTTCTTGTCCATCACATCATTCTCTAATGATGTGATCCCGTTCATCAAATGACAACACTTGTCTATGGTCAGGAAACTTAACCATCTTTGATTAACGAGTTAGTCAAGTAAAGACATACTAGGGACACTCTGTTTTGTCTATGTATTCACACATGTACTAAGTTTCTGGTTAATACAATTCTAGCATGAATAATAAACATTTATCATGATATAAGGAAATATAAATGACAACTTTATTATTGCCTCTAGAGCATATTTCCTTCAAGCACATCCTAGATGGAGTTGTTGTCCTGCATGAAACAGTCCATGAATTACACCGGAAAAAGTTGAACGGGGTAGTACTCAAACTAGACTTTGAAAAGGCTTATGACAAAGTCAAGTAGCCCTTTATTCAATAGACTCTCAAAATGAAAGGATTTTCTGCAGAGTGGCGCGCTATGATCTATACCTTCATTTCTGGAGGTAGTGTTGCCATTAGGGTCAATGATGACGTTGGACACTATTTCCAAATGAAGAAGGGATTGCGACAAGGTGACTCGATATCGCCCATGCTATTCAATATAGTGGCGGATATACTAGCGGCCATGATTGAGCGTGCCAAGGTTGATGGCCAAATTGATGGGATAGTTAATCATCTAGTTGATGGTGGTCTCTCTATACTTCAATATGCCGATGATACGATTCTCTTCATAGATCATGACCTCAAGAAAGCGAGAAATCTGAAACTGGTTTTATCAGCATTCGAGCAACTCTCGGGTCTTAAGATCAATTTTCATAAAAAATGAATTGTTTTGCTTTGGCGAGACTCAAGACGAGGCCCGCCTGTATGCTGATATGTTTGGATGCGGGTTGGGACAGTTTCCGATCACATATTTGGGGATACTGATACATTATCGGAGACTCACAAATGCTGAATGGAAACACGTCGAGGAGAGACTACAAAAACGACTTGACAGTTGGAAAGGTAAATTGTTGTCTCTGGGTGGAATATTGGTCCTCATAAATTCAGTACTGAGTAATATGGTACTATATATGATTTCCTTCTTCCAGTTGCCGAAAGGAGTTTTACATAGATTGGATTACTTCCGATCAAGATTCTTTTGGCAAGGAGATAGCGAGAGAAAGAAATATCGACTGGCTAAATGGAGTGTGGTTTGCCGTCCCAACGACCAAGGCGGGTTGGGCATTCATGACCTTCAGGTTAAGAATAGGGCCCTTCTCGGCAAATGGTTGTTTAAATTATTGACGGGAGATGGTGTATGGAAAACCCTCCTAAGCAGGAAATATGTGGGTTCCAAGGAGGTATCCCAAGTATACTGGAAGCTTAGGGATTCCCACTTTTGGGTGGGTCTAATGGCTACGAAGAAATATTTCTTCTGCTTTGGTCCTTCTCTATTAAGTATGGTTCGGAAATTAGATTCTGGGAGGACAAGTGGCTAGGAAATGCCACACTCCGGGAACAATATCCAGCTCTATACAACATTGTGCGTCACAAGGGTGATACTATGGCCATGGTAATAGAATCATTTCCGCCGAATGTGTCGTTCAGAAGAGATTTAATTGGACCCAGACTCCAATCATGGAATATCCTGCTACAACGCTTGTCCATGGTGCGATTGTCACCTGGGTCTGATGTATTTCGATGGATTATCCATGGGAATGGACAATTCTCAGTGGAGTCTATGTATAGAGTGCTAATCCAATCTGATGTGCCAGTTGATAATAATAAGAAGATCTAGAAGATGAAGATACCTCTTAAGAATAAAATCTTTGCATGGTATCTTCGTCGCGGAGTCATTCTTACTAAAGATTGTTGGAAATATGCCCTAGAGGAAATAATAAAATGGTTATTATTATATTTCCTTGTTCATGATAATTGTCTATTGTTCATGCTTTAATTGTGTTATCCGGAAATCGTAATACATGTGTGAATACATAGACCATAACATGTCCCTAGTGAGCCTCTAGTTGACTAGCTCGTTGATCAATAGATGGTTACGGTTTCCTGACCATGGACATTGGATGTCATTGATAACGGGATCACATCATTAGGAGAATGATGTGATGGACAAGACCCAATCCTAAGCATAGCACTAGATCGTGTAGTTCGTTTGCTAAAGCTTTTCTAATGTCAAGTATCATTTCCTTAGACCATGAGATCGTGCAACTCCCGGATACCGTAGGAATTCTTTGGGTGTAACAAACGTCACAACGTAACTGGGTGGCTATAAAGGTGCACTACAGGTATCTCCGAAAGTGTCTGTTGGGTTGGCTCGGATCGAGACTGGGATTTGTCACTCCGTATGACGGAGAGGTATCTCTGGGCCCACTCGGTATTGCATCATCATAATGAGCTCAATGTGACTAAGTAGTTAGTCACGGGATCATGCATTACGGAACGAGTAAAGTGACTTGCCGGTAACGAGATTGAACGAGGTATTGGGATACCGACGATCGAATCTCGGGCAAGTAAAGTACCGATTGACAAAGGGAATTGTATACGGGATTGCTTGAATCCTCGACATTGTGGTTCATCCGATGAGATCATCGTGGAACATGTGGGAGCCAACATGGGTATCCAGATCCCGCTGTTGGTTATTGGCTAGAGAGGTGTCTCGGTCATGTCTGCATGATTCCCGAACCCGTAGGGTCTACACACTTAAGGTTCGATGACGCTAGGGTTATAAGGAAGGTTTGTATGTGATTACCGAATGTTGTTCGGAGTCCCGGATGAGATCCTGGACGTCACGAGGTGTTCCGGAATGGTCCGGAGGTAAAGATTTATATATGGGAAGTCACCATACGGTCACCGGAAATATTCGGGGGTATACCAGTATTGTACCGGGACCACCGGAGGGGTTCCGGGGGTCCACCAGGAGGGTCCACCTGCCCCGGAGGGCCTTATGGGCTGTAGGTGGAAGGGAACCAGCCCTTAGTGGGCTGGGCGCCAACCCCCCTAGGGCCCATGCGCCTAGGGTTTGGGGGGAACCCTAAAGGGGGGCCCCCTTGCTTGGGGGGCAAGCTCCCTCCCCCCTTGGCCGCCACCCCCCCTCTAGATCTCATCTAGAGGGTCCGGCCCCCTTCCCCCTTCTCCCTATAAATAGAGGGGTGAGGGGAGGGCTGCAGAACCACATCCAAAGCGCAGCCCCTCCCCTCCCCAACACCTCTCCTCCTCCGTGTGTGCTTGGCGAAGCCCTGCCGGAGAACTGTCACTCCACCACCACCACGCCGTCGTGCTGCTGTTGGAGCCTTCTTCCTCAACCTCTTCCTCCTCCTTGTTGGATCAAGGCGTGGGAGACGTCACCACTCCGTACGTGTGTTGAACGCGGAGGTGCTGTCCGTTCGGCGCTTGGATCATCGGTGATTTGGATCACGACGAGTACGACTCCATCAACCCCGTTCTCTTGAACGCTTCCGCTCGCGATCTACAAGGGTATGTAGATGCACTCCTCCCCTCTCGTTGCTAGTAAACTCCATAGATTGATCTTGGTGATGCGTAGAAAATTTTAATTTCTGCTACGATCCCCAACAGTGGCATCATGAGCTAGGTCTATGCGTAATTTCTATGCACGAGTAGAACACAAGTTGTTGTGGGCGTCGATTTTGTCAATTTACTTGTCATTACTAGTCTTATCTTAATTCGGCGGCATCATGGGATGAAGCGGCCCGAACCGACCTTACACGTACGCTTACGTGAGACAGGTTCCACCGACTGACATGCACTAGTTGCATAAGGTGGCTAGCGGGTGTCTGTCTCTCCCACTTTAGTCAAATCGGATTCGATGAAAAGGGTCCTTATGAAGGGTAAATAGAAATTGGCATATCACGTTGTGGTTTTGGCGTAGGTAAGAATCGTTCTTGCTAGAAACCTATAGCAGCCACGTAAAAGTTTGCAACAACAATTAGAGGACGTCTAATTTGTTTTTGCAGCAAGTGTCATGTGATGTGATATGGCCAGAAGGATGTGATGAATGATATATGTGATGTATGAGATTGATCATGTTCTTGTAATAGGAATCACGACTTGTATGTCGATGAGTATGACAACCGGCAGGAGCCATAGGAGTTGTCTTAATTTATTTATGACCTGCGTGTCAACTGGAACGTCATGTAATTACTTTACTTTATTGCTAACCGTTAGCCATAGTAGTAGAAGTAATAGTTGGCGAGACAACTTCATGAAGACACGATGATGGAGATCATGATGATGGAGATCATGGTGTCATGCCGGTGATGATGATGAACATGGCGCCCCGAAGATGGAGATCAAAAGGAGCAAAATGATATTGGCCATATCATGTCACTATTTGATTGCATGTGATGTTTATCATGTCTTACATCTTATTTGCTTAGAACGACGGTAGCATAAATAAGATGATCCCTCGCTAAAATTTCAAGAAAGTGTTCCCCCTAACTGTCCACCGTTGCGAAGGTTCGTTGTTCCGAAGCACCACGTGATGATCGGGTGTGATAGGTTCTAACGTTCGCATACAACGGGTGTAAGCCAGATTTACACACGCAATACACTTAGGTTGACTTGACGAGCCTAGCATGTACAGACATGGCCTCGGAACACAAGAGACCGAAAGGTCGAACATGAGTCGTATAGCAGATACGATCAACATGAAGATGTTCACCGATGATGACTAGTCCGTCTCACGTGATGATCGGACACGGCCTAGTTGACTCGGATCATGTATCACTTAGATGACTAGAGGGATGTCTGTCTGAGTGGGAGTTCGTTAATAATTTGATTTGATGAACTTAATTATCATGAACTTAGTCTAGAAAACCTTTACAATATGTCTTGTAGATCAAATGGCCCACGCTAATGTTGCCCGCAACTTCAACGCGTTCCTAGAGAAAACCAAGCTGAAAGACGATGGTAGCAATTACACGGACTGGGTCCGTAACCTGAGGATTATCCTCATAGCTACCAAGAAAGCATATGTCCTTGAAGCACCGCTAGTTGATGCACCTGTTTTCCCAGCAACTCAAGACGTTCTGAACGCCTGGCAGTCACGTAGTGATGATTACTCCCTGGTTCAGTGCGGCATGCTTTACATCTTAGAACCGGGGCTCCAACAGCGTTTTGAGCAGCACGGAGCATATGAGATGTTCCAAGGGCTGAAAATGGTTTTCCAAGCTCATGCCCGGGTCGAGAGATATGAAGTCTCCGACAAGTTCTACAGTTGTAAGATGGAGGAGAATAGTTCCGTCAGCCAACACATACTCAAAATGTCTGGGTTGCACAACCACTTGTCTCAGCTGGGAGTTAATCTCCCGGATGACGCGGTCGTTGACAGAATCCTTCAGTCGCTCCCACCTAGCTACAAGAGCTTTGTGATGAACTTCAATATGCAGGGGATGGAAAAGACCATTTATGAGGTATATTCAATGCTGAAATCAGCGGAGGTGGAGATCAAAAAGGAACATCAAGTGTTGATGGTGAATAAAACCACTAAGTTCAAGAAAGGCAAGGGTAAGAAGAACTTCAAGAAAGACGGCAAGGGAGTTGCCGCGCCCAGTAAGCAAGCTGCCGGGAAGAAGACAAAGAATGGACCCAAGCCTGAGACTGAGTGCTTTCATTGCAAGGGAAACGGTCACTGGAAGCGGAACTGCCCCAAGTACTTAGCGGATAAGAAGGCCGGCAATACCAAAGGTATATGTGATATACATGTTATAGATGTGTACCTAACCAGCGCTCGTAGTAGCTCCTGGGTATTTGATACCGGTGCGGTTGCTCATATTTGTAACTCAAAGCAGGAGCTGCGGAATAAGCGGAGACTGGCGAAGGACGAGGTGACGATGCGCGTCGGGAATGGTTCCAAGGTCGATGTGATCGCCGTCGGCACGCTACCTCTACATTTACCTACGGGACTAGTTTTAAACCTCAATAATTGTTATTTAGTGCCAGCTTTGAGCATGAACATTGTATCTGGATCTCGTTTAATGCGAGATGGCTACTCATTTAAATCCGAGAATAATGGTTGTTCTATTTATATGAGAGATATGTTTTATGGTCATGCCCCGCTGGTCAATGGTTTATTCTTAATGAATCTCGAATGTGATGTTACACATATTCATAGTGTGAATGCCAAGAAATGTAAGGTTGATAATGATAGTCCCACATACTTGTGGCACTGCCGCCTTGGTCACATTGGTGTCAAACGCATGAAGAAACTCCATGCAGATGGACTTTTGGAGTCTCTTGATTATGAATCATTTGACACGTGCGAACCATGCCTCATGGGCAAAATGACCAAGACTCCGTTCTCCGGAACAGTGGTGCGAGCAACCAACTTATTGGAAATCATACATACTGATGTGTGCGGTCCAATGAGCGTTCAGGCTCGCGGTGGCTATCGTTATGTTCTCACCCTCACTGGTGACTTGAGTAGATATGGGTATGTCTACTTAATGAAACACAAGTCTGAGACCTTTGAAAAGTTCAAGGAATTTCAGAGTGAGGTTGAGAATCAACGTGACAGGAAAATAAAGTTCTTACGATCAGATCGTGGAGGGGAATATTTGAGTCACGAATTTGGCACACACTTAAGGAAATGTGGAATTGTTTCACAACTCACGCCGCCTGGAACACCTAAGCGTAATGGTGTGTCCGAACGTCGTAATCGCGCTCTGTTGGATATGGTGCGATCTATGATGTCTCTTACTGATCTACCGCTATCATTCTGGGGTTATGCTTTAGAGACTGCCGCATTCACTTTAAATAGGGCTCCGTCGAAATCCATTGAGACGACACCGTATGAATTATGGTTTGGAAAGAAACCTAAGCTGACGTTTCTTAAAGTTTGGGGATGCGATGCTTATGTCAAGAAACTTCAACCTGAAAAGCTCGAACCCAAGTCGGAAAAATGCGTCTTCATAGGATACCCTAAGGAAACCATTGGGTATACCTTCTACCTCAGATCCGAAGACAAGATCTTCGTTGCCAAGAACGGGTCCTTTCTGGAGAAAGAGTTTCTCTCGAAAGAAGTAAGTGGGAGGAAAGTGGAACTTGATGAGATGACCCCTCTCGAACCAGAAAGTAGCGCAGCACAAGAAAATGTTTCTGTGGTGCCTGCACCGACTAGAAAGGAAGTTAATGATGACGATCATGATCAAGTTACCACTGAACTTCGTAGGTCCACAAGGACACGTTCCGCACCAGAGTGCTACGGCAACCCTGTCCTGGAAATCATGTTGTTGGACAAGGGTGAACCTTCGAACTATGAAGAAGCAATGGCGAGTCTAGATTCCAACAAATGGCTTGAAGCCATGCAATCCGAGATAGGATCCATGTATGAAAACAAAGTATGGACTTTGACAGACTTGCCCGATGATCGGCGAGCGATAGAAAATAAATGGATCTTTAAGAAGAAGACAGACGCGGATGGAAATGTTACCATCTATAAAGCTCGACTTGTCGCTAAGGGTTATCGACAAGTTCAAGGAGTTGACTACGATGAGACCTTCTCACCCGTAGCGAAGCTGAAGTCCGCCCGAATCATGTTAGCAATTGCCGCATTCTACGATTATGAAATATGGCAAATGGATGTCAAAACGGCATTCCTTAACGGCTTCCTTAAGGAAGAATTGTATATGATACAGCCGGAAGGTTTTGTCGATCCTAAGAATGCTGACAAAGTATGCAAGCTCCAGCTCTCAATCTATGGGCTGGTGCAGGCATCTCGGAGTTGGAACATTCGCTTTGATGAGATGATCAAAGCGTTTGGGTTTACGCAGACTTATGGAGAAGCCTGTGTTTACAAGAAAGTGAGTGGGAGCTCTGTAGCATTTCTCTTATTATATGTGGATGACATACTATTGATGGGAAATGATATAGAATTCTTGGAAAGTATAAAGGCCTACTTGAATAAGTGTTTTTCAATGAAGGACCTTGGAGAAGCTACTTACATATTAGGCATCAAGATCTATAGAGATAGATCGAGACGCCTCATAGGTCTTTCACAAAGCACATACCTTGACAAGATATTGAAGAAGTTCAATATGGATTAGTCCAAGAAGGGGTTCTTGCCTGTATTGCAAGGTGTGAGATTGAGCACGGCTCAATGCCCGACCACGGCAGAAGATAGAGAAAAGATGAGTGTCGTCCCCTATGCCTCGGCCATAGGGTCTATTATGTATGCCATGATGTGTACCAGACCTGATGTAAGCCTTGCCGTAAGTTTGGTAGGAAGGTACCAAAGTAATCCCGGCATGGAACACTGGACAGCGGTCAAGAACATCCTGAAGTACCTGAAAAGGACAAAGGATATGTTTCTCGTTTATGGAGGTGACGAAGAGCTCGTCGTAAAGGGTTACATCGATGCTAGCTTCGACACAGATCTGGATGACTCTAAGTCACAAACCGGATACGTGTATATTTTGAATGGTGGGGCAGTCAGCTGGTGCAGTTGCAAGCAAAGCGTCGTGGCGGGATCTACATGTGAAGCGGAGTACATGGCAGCCTCGGAGGCAGCACATGAAGCAATCTGGATGAAGGAGTTCATTGCCGACCTAGGAGTTATTCCCAATGCATCGGGGCCGATGACTCTCTTCTGTGACAACACTGGAGCTATTGCCCTTGCCAAGGAGCCCAGGTTTCACAAGAAGACTAGGCACATCAAGCGTCGCTTCAACTCCATTCGTGAAAATGTTCAAAATGGAGACATAGATATTTGTAAAGTGCATACGGATTTGAATGTCGCGGATCCGTTGACTAAACCTCTTCCACGAGCGAAACATGATCAACACCAGAACTCTATGGGTGTACGATGCATCACAATGTAACTAGATTATTGACTCTAGTGCAAGTGGGAGACTGTTGGAAATATGCCCTAGAGGCAATAATAAAATGGTTATTATTATATTTCCTTGTTCATGATAATTGTCTATTGTTCATGCTTTAATTGTGTTATCCGGAAATCGTAATACATGTGTGAATACATAGACCATAACATGTCCCTAGTGAGCCTCTAGTTGACTAGCTCGTTGATCAATAGATGGTTACGGTTTCCTGACCATGGACATTGGATGTCATTGATAACGGGATCACATCATTAAGAGAATGATGTGATGGACAAGACCCAATACTAAGCATAGCACTAGATCGTGTAGTTCGTTTGCTAAAGCTTTTCTAATGTCAAGTATCATTTCCTTAGACCATGAGATCGTGCAACTCCCGGATACCGTAGGAATGCTTTGGGTGTACCAAACGTCACAACGTAACTGGGTGGCTATAAAGGTGCACTACAGGTATCTCCGAAAGTGTCTGTTGGGTTGGCTCGGATCGAGACTGGGATTTGTCACTCCGTATGACGGAGAGGTATCTCTGGGCCCACTCGGTATTGCATCATCATAATGAGCTCAATGTGACTAAGTAGTTAGTCACGGGATCATGCATTACGGAACGAGTAAAGTGACTTGTCGGTACCGAGATTGAACGAGGTATTGGGATACCGACGATCGAATCTCGGGCAAGTAAAGTACCGATTGACAAAGGGAATTGTATACGGGATTGCTTGAATCCTCGACATCGTGGTTCATCCGATGAGATCATCGTGGAACATGTGGGAGCCAACATGGGTATCCAGATCCCGCTGTTGGTTATTGGCTAGAGAGGTGTCTCGGTCATGTCTGCATGATTCCCGAACCCGTAGGGTCTACACACTTAAGGTTCGATGACGCTAGGGTTATAAGGAAGGTTTGTATGTGATTACCGAATGTTGTTCGGAGTCCCGGATGAGATCCTGGACGTCACGAGGAGTTCCGGAATGGTCCGGAGGTAAAGATTTATATATGGGAAGTCACCATACGGTCACCGAAAATATTCGGGGGTATACCGGTATTGTACCAGGACCACCGGAGGGGTTCCGGGGGTCCACCGGGAGGGTCCACCTGCCCCGGAGGGCCTTATGGGCTGTAGGTGGAAGGGAACCAGCCCTTAGTGGGCTGGGCGCCAACCCCCCTAGGGCCCATGCGCCTAGGGTTTGGGGGGCGCCCCCCTTGCTTGGGGGGCAAGCTCCCTCCCCCCTTGGCCGCCGCCCCCCCTCTAGATCTCATCTAGAGGGGCCGGCCCCCTTCCCCCTTCTCCCTATAAATAGAGGGGTGAGGGGAGGGCTGCAGAACCACATCCAAGGCGCAGCCCCTCCCCTCCCCAATACCTCTCCTCCTCCGCGTGTGCTTGGCGAAGCCCTGCCGGAGAACTGTCACTCCACCACCACCACGCCGTCGTGCTGCTGTTGGAGCCTTCTTCCTCAACCTCTCCCTCCTCCTTGCTGGATCAAGGCGTGGGAGACGTCACCGCTCCGTACGTGTGTTGAACGCGGAGGTGCCGTCCGTTCGGCGCTTGGATCATCGGTGATTTGGATCACGACGAGTACGACTCCATCAACCCCGTTCTCTTGAACGCTTCCGCTCGCGATCTACAAGGGTATGTAGATGCACTCCTCCCCTCTCGTTGCTAGTAAACTCCATAGATTGATCTTGGTGATGCGTAGGAAATTTGAATTTCTGCTACGATCCCCAACAAAGATAACCTTATTAAGAGGAATTGGCATGGAAGTTCACAATGTGTCTTTTGTCACCATGATGAGACAATAAAACATTTATTCTTTCAATGCAAATTGGCTCGTTCTATATGGTCAGTCATCCAAATAGCTTCCGGCTTCTATCCTCCCTGTAGTGTTGCTAATGTATTTGGCAACTGGTTACATGGGATTGATCACATGTTTAGAACTCTTCTCAGGGTGGGAGCGCTTGCCATTATTTGATCGCTTTGGCTATGTAGAAATGATAAGGTTTTTAATGATAAAAGTACTTCTCTGTTGCAGGTTATCTACAGATGTACCGGGACTCTTCGTTTATGGTCCTTTCTACAAAGCGTGGAGAATCGAGACCTGTTTACGAAGGTGTGTACACGATTGGAGGCTACAGCGAGTGATACTTTTACCCAACATGGGTGGCAGCATGATCTTAGGATTGCCCCCCTCCACTTTAGGCGTTATATGGACTCTACATGTTTCTTTGTATTTCGTCTTTTTATTTTTCATTTTTGTAAGAGAACCTTGTTTGGCTTTGTACATCTTAGTTATGCAGAGGCCCGGTGTAATACTTTTATAAGTAATAAAGCGCACCTTTTCAAAAATGGAAAAAAGTACCAAGGCATGCCATGTTACCTTGCTCTTCATGACTAAAGCGCAACTGTTAAAAGGATCCATAGTAAATCAAACGATGTATTGCTTTCAAGGAGTCGAATGGCATCCCTTTGAGGGTTCAGACAAGTACTGAAGCACTAAGGTTCATTGAAAGTGTAAAAAAGGCCAGCACTCCCGAATCATCTTCTGATAACAAGGAGTGCTTCTGCCAGATACAAATGAATTTAGGAATGAAAGAATGACACGGGTACCAAAATTCTGCTGCCCTCTAAGAACTCTATATACAGACTGAAAAATAGACTCTGGAGTCTACTTATTAATAGTCTGAAGTAACTAAGAGCTGGAATTTTCTTTCAGTCTGCAAGAGGCTGACTACTCTGTGGTGGTGGATCTTGTGTCATCGGTGATGGTAGTGGCGGTCGCAGTAGTATTGCTTGGCTCGCCGGTGAAGGACGAGGTAGCGGAGATCGCGATCGAGGGCCTGATCTGCTCGAGCTGCCGCAGTACCTGCTGCGCCTCGGGCCGTGCCACGGGCGAAGGATCGACACAATGCAATGCGAGCTTTAGCGTCTTCACGAGCTCCTCGCCAGTCTCCGAGCCCGTGGCCGCGTCCTTCATGAGCTCAAGGTCGAACACCTCGTTGGTCCACTCCTCCTCGACGACGGAGGCCACCCACTGCGGCAGGTCGAGCCCGTTGGTCGTGTCCCCTGGCGACTTGCCGGTGAGGAGCTCGAGCATGATCATGCCCAGGCTGTAGATGTCGGTCTTGGTGTTGGCCTTCTTCAGCTTGGAGAGCTCGGGCGCGCGGTAGCCGAGCGCGCCCGCCGCGGCGACCACGTTGTTGTTGGCCGCGGCGCTCATGAGGCGCGGCAGGCCGCAGTCGGCGATCTTGGCGTTGTTGTCCTCGTCCAGGAGGATGTTGCTGCTCGTCAGGTTGCCGTGCACCATGCTTGCATCGGTGTGCAGGTGGTGCAGCCCCCGCGCCACGCCCACGGCGATGTTCATCCTCGTCGGCCAGCTCACTGGTGGGCTGTCCGGCGCGCGAGCTGCAGTGCAAGAACAGTGGGCATTGCAGAGTTGTGGTCAGCACACAGAATGAAACAAGCCAAAGCTAATGGAGTAGTAAGAGAGCACCGAAGAAATGTGGTTACCATGGAGGAAAGAGGCGAGGTTGCCTTTGGTCATGAAGTCGAACACAAGGAGCTTCTCGCCCTTAGGCCCATGGTAGTAGGCCCTGAGGGAGAGGAGGTTGGGGTGCCGGAGCTTGCCGAGCGCGTTCACCTCCACCTCGAACTCCTTGCTGCTCTTGGCGATCTTCTCCCGGAGCCGCTTCACCGCCACGTAGCTGCCGTCCTCCATGGTCGCCTTGTACACCGTCCCGTACGTGCTCTTCCCCAGGATCTCCGCGGTGGCGCAAAGCAGGTCATCCGCCGTGAACGAGAGGGGGCCGTCGAAGTGGACTAGCTTGCCACCGCCGTCCCCGCCGGCGTCACTTCCCTTGCCAGCGACCGTGCCAGGCTTCCCGGCATCCTTGGTTGCCGTGCCCTTGGTGCCCTTCTGGGAAGGCGCGCTGTCCTTCTTATCTTTCCTCCAGAAGATGAAGACGCAGCAGAAGAGGAGACCGAAGAGCAAGCAGATGCCTCCGACTGCAATGATGAGCTCCTTTCTGTTGAGCCGCCGGGTCGGCCGCTGCGACAAAGGGAGCGGTGGAGACGCCATGGTCGCCGGAGAAGAAGCGGAGGTGCAAATGTCCGAGCCATTGAACCCACAGAGCTGAAGGTTTCCTACGAAGGAGCTGGAATTGAACCTGTTGGAAAGAACCATAGGCACAGGGCCTGAGAGGTTGTTGTAAGACACGTTGAAAGAGTTGAGGTTGGCAAGGCTGCTCAGGGACTCTGGAATCCCTCCTGTGAGGTTGTTCTCGGAGACGTCGAGCAACGACAGCCTTGAGAGGTTCCCGGTCGCCGCCGGAATTTCCCCGACGAGGGCATTACTCCTCAGGGACAGATTGGTTAGGTTCTTGAGCCCGTCAATGGCTTCAGGAATGTGACCACCAATGCTATTGCCATCGAGCTTGATCTCTACCAACGAGGTAACGTTGCAGAGTGAGGCAGGGAGGGTACCACCTAACAGATTGTCAGAAAGGTCCAGAAATTGGAGCCTTGAGAGGTTCCCAATCCCATCAGGGATGCTGCCACTGATCAGATTGCTGCTTAGAGACAGATCACGGAGCATCCGGAGATTACCAATGGTGGATGGCATCTCTCCGCTGAGATTGTTATTGTTGAGGCTAAGGGACTCGAGGAAACGGAGAGAGGTGAGACTGGCCGGCACAGCACCGGAGAGGTTGTTGTGCGCGAGGTCGAGCCTGTAGAGCCTGGTTGCATTGGCGAGAGAGGAAGGGATGGTCCCGGAGAGCGAGTTGCCGCTGAGGTCGAGCGTCTGGAGGAAGGCGCACCCGCCGAGCGCCGGCGGCACGGCGCCGGCGAAGCGGTTGTTGAAGAGGTAGAGGCCGCGGAGGTCGCGGAGGAAGCCGATGGCGGCCGGCACCTGGCCGCCGAGCGCGTTGTCGTGCATGCTGAGCTTGCGCAGCGCGGTGAGCTGGCCGACCTTGTCGGAGAGCGCGCCGGCGAGGGCCTTGAAGGGCAGCTGCAGCGCGACGACCTTGCCGCGCGCGCACTTGACGCCGGCCCACTCCCCGGAGCAGGCGCCGAGGCCCGTGCCGTTCCAGCCGCGCAGGAACCCCCGCGGGTCGACCAGCGCCTGCCGGATGGCCTGCAGCCCCTGCAGGTCCGCCTGCGCGATCACCACGCCGTCCCACGACGACGACGCCTGCCCGCGCGCCGGCAACGCCGCGTGCAGCAGGAGGACCAGCAGCGACAGCGCGAGCATGTCGCCTCTTGACCCAACACTGCACCGGTTGCTCCTCCACACACCCATTGGGACTAACAGCTAGCTACGCAAGCTCTAGCACTACTAGCTCTAGGATCTAATCCAAAAGAAACGCAATGCAATGCAATGCAATGCAGCTGCACTATCTGTATCCTCGTACCTAGTAGCTCGCTAGCTAGGCGCTGTTTTTGACGAGTTGATGCTGCGGTAGGAAAAGCAATAGTGCTGGACTCTATATATGCAAAGCGGCCGGTGAGAGGAGGGAATATAATTAACAGAAGGGATTCAAGCATCCAGATGCGATGCGCTAACCAACGGCTAGCTCGTCGTGCTCCTGCCGCTGCCACGGCAGCGACCAAGACTAATTTAAATCAGCTCGTACTCCTCCTAGTCCTACGGCTACGGTGCAGCCTGAGGGGCAGACCGGCGCTACGGTGCGTGCGGGCCAGGGGCAGGGCCGGAAAGAATCCAATCTCTATGCCATTCAGTGCAGCAGCAGGGCCGTACCCTGCCTGCCTGCGACGCCAACGGCTATCTCTCCCCTCCCTCCCCGGCGGCAGCAGCGATCACGTGCGCCGGGGGTTTTAATACATCGAGAGCAGCGAGTGAATTTATTGGCAGTAAAGAGGGATTTGGGAGCGGCAGACAGCAAACGGGTGCATGGGGAAGGGGCACTGGGGGTGTCGGCCGGCGACGTGCCGCTGGACGTGGATCCCCACTGCCGCCATGGCCCGCCGCGTCAGCGGCCGCGCGGCACGGCGGGTTTGGCGAGACCGGGACGAGACACCATCATTTTATTCATTTCGTGCCCGGAGAGATTTTGCTGGATCTTTGCGCCCAGGCTTTTGTCAACGTACCAAGCCACTCGATGGACCATCATGTGGTGCACCACTGGAGGAATGTGCACAGCACGAGCACGGCTCAGGAGGAGGCCATGGCCGTGGGGTTGGTGCCCGCTGTCCCCATGGCCATCCTTCACTTCACTCTGCGCCTTCGACCCTGCCGGTGCTTCCCAACGGCCAGGTGCTGATACCTATGCATGCAGCATCCAACGGGTTCAAAAGATGACTAGAAAGGGTAACTGAAAGCGGCGCCTCACTGCACCGCAGAGGGTGTGGATCTGGCTCTGGCTCTGGGCAGAAACGGAAAAGCAAGAATGATAGGACAAGCAAGTCACATCCCCCGGTTTCGATGGGAACGCCGGAGCTGGATGAGATTCCTTCTAATTCTAGTAGTACCACTAGGATGTTGAAATGGCCATGGCCGTTAGCCACTATCACAAGTTTACATCTCGAAACAATATCACAGCTTCGTTCGTGTCAGTGCCAAGGGTACCATGACTAACCAATGGCTTCTTAGGTTCTTATTGCGCTCCGTAGCTTCACAGCTCTTGGATCAAATGAGGAACTAACAGGATTCACGAATGGTACGATCCATCATAAGGCAAGAGAGATGAAGGTAGCTCAGCAGGTGAGCATTCCAGTAGATCTTTCATAGTAGCTTCAAGCATAAAAGTATGCAAATATTTATACTGGATCAAAATCTGAATTCGTCGTCTATATCGGACAAGCTATCCGGGGGATCATACACAATCATATCAGGGAAAAGTTCCAGAAAATCTTGTTTTATCTTCTCCCTCAGCTCCGGATATGGGATCAGGCCTTTCAGTATAACCCGGAATGGCAACGAGAGAGGTGGCTCCGGGGAGCTCCTCATGTCTTCATAGAACTCCATTGCCAGGTCAATCAAGCCGGCATCGCAGAAGACTCGCACGATATCACCGTAAGTGTGCTGATCAAACAGCACTCCTTCAGACTTCAGATCTGCCCAGACCTGCCTTGTCTCGTCAACCTTCTTGTTCCTAGCTAGCATATGTAGCATGTCTCGGTACAAGTACATATCTGGCCGATACCAGATCTCTCTCCTCACAACGCCATATATCTGCAAAACACAAAAATGTTTAATCTTACACGAGCCTACGCAAGTTCAAATATAATTTTTTTTCTTCTACACTAATCTGCTCTAGGTTGCAGGTACATCCACCTACTAACCAAGGTAATAATGAGACGAGACCGTGTCCAATAAATGCACGCCGCCCTTCTCGCAACAGAAATGCACACTGCGCAACTAAAATAGCTCAGCCTGTCCCCGGAAATGGGATGGAAATAAAGGGGCTAAGCTTCTCTATGATTGAGGAATTAGGATCTGAATAGATAATATAATAATTCTATTGGCAAGGCATCAAATATGCATTTTAACATCTATCAGTAAATGATTTGGTCGCTTATGCCTTACTTTGGTCGCTTTGGCTATGTAGAAATGATTTGGTTTTTAATGACAAAAATGCTTCCTGACGCTCAATGACTCTGGAGACGTGGAGTCCCACAAACATACCAAGGGCAACATCTTGTGCCTCCTGAGGTTCTTCAGCAATAGCTTGGTTGACTCGGCCACGCCTTGTTTGTCCTGGTGTGCAATCTGCATTCCTTGGTGTCTGGAGTATGCCGCGTCCTAGTCCTGCCTGTGGCCTTCTGCTTGCAGGCCCAAATTGAACTTCACCGGCGTGAGCCCTGCGTTTCTCTTGTTGTGGTCGGCACTAGCAAAGTGCCTCTCTAGCACACCTTCCCTGTAGTGTTGGAGTGATGACCTCCCGCTTTAGCTCTAGGAGACTGCGCATTGTTGTTGGGCCTCGGTTGTCTAATGTTCCGAACTTAGAAGCTTGGATGTTATTTGGTCTTCTGTTGGGAGCTACCCACCCCATGGTGACCCTTCTGTGGTGCTCCTCCAGCTTAATAACTCCCTTGAGGATGACCTTGTTAACGAGGTGCTGGAAGGTAGGGAAATCACAGGAGACCAATCGTTCCTTTAGTCTGGGATCCACCCCTTCAAGAACCTTGTTGTCTTATCCCTCTCAGTTGTGATGGGAGCTCCCTCATAGCGCACCAGTTGAGCTCACATACTCCGATACAGACATCTTTTCCCCGGGTTACAGCCTGAAACTCATCCCTCTTCAGATCCAGCATGCACGCAGGGAACTGCGTGGTATGCAAGGCACTGGCGAACTCATTCCACAGGATGCCTTTTGCGTCAGTATGTGAAATTCGGCAAGTTCCCCACTAGTCTTAGGCCACACCTTTGAGCTGGTGTGCCGCTAATTTGAGTTTGAACACAGCCTGGCCCATTGCAGTTGGCTACATTAAGCTTCCTTTGCATGTCCTTTGGCCAACTATCAGCATCCAAAGGGGCTTTCAATCCTTCAAAGGTTGAAGGCTAGGTCCTCCTGAACTCAGCCAATCTAGACAAGGAATCGGAGAGGGATGAGTTCCAGGCTCTGACCCAGAGTAAGATGTTACTCCGGAGTACTTGAGCCACTAGCCCACTACTAAAGTGGCGGCCATGGGAGAGCTGACACCCCAACTGAGGCAGACAATAACGGAAGATTCTTGAAGGGACTGAATCCCGGACTTACGGACACACAGGCGTCCAACTATTTCACCACCTTCCAGCACCTCGTCAACAAGGCCAGTCCAAGAGAGATTCTAGGAGATGGCTTGAGTACCGCAAGCGCAGAGCACCGTGGCAGGGTCACCATGGGTGGGTAGCTCCTGATAGAATACCAACCAGTGTCCAGACTACCAAGTGTAGAATACTAGATTGCCGAGGCACAATAACAACCCTCCGCACAATTAATATAGGCTCCAAGAACTGAAGGCATGCTACAGCTGCGGGGTAGAGGGGGGAAATACACTTGTGTTCCTGGTTGTATATGCACCCTATAAGGGGATTTTTTTTTAATATTTTAATAAAAAGTCAAAATAGGTACGAACTATTTTGACAAAAAACTTGACTTACTTTTACACTAGTATATAAATTTTCACGAAAAAAAAACAAAAGTTGACTTCACAGCAAAAAAGACAAAATTTATTTGCTATTATAGGTCACTATTCACACTATTTTAGCCAAAAATTTGTCTTTTTTGAAAAGAAGTCAAAGGGAGATTTTCTTTTTGTGGATTTTTTCTCACGAGTACAATAAAAGGTCAAGTTTATTTCAAAAATATTTTCAGGAATTTTTTACTTTTTGTTGAATTACTAATTTTTTTCCCATATAGGGTGTAGATGTCCCCATAGACCACAAATCCACCTCCGGGTAGAGGGACACTAACTAATGCTTGCTCTCAACAAGTGAAACAACGAGCCCACACCGGCAAAGTTAAATTTAGGGTCTGCAACCAAGACGCCATAGGTGGGAAAGGGACAGACAGCAGTGAATGCATGTCGTGCACCAGGAAAAAGAGAACATGGCCGAGTCAGCCACATCATTGCCGAACAACCTTAGGAGGCACCAAATCTTTCATTCGTATGTTTCCAGGACTTTACAGAAGTTGTATCACAGTGGACACTCACGGTTACACAGGCACGTGCACATCTAGGGCACCAGCATATGGCACATGGATGCATGATTGTGTACCAAGAGGGAAAGAAGATGGCCATTTTCCCAGGGTGGGTATGTTGGTGGTGCACCGGGCATCGGTTCTTTTGAAGGTGCGTGGGTGTGATAACCCGGCCCTTTTAAATAAGGCATGTGTAGGACAATAATCTCATATTGCTTAGGGAAATAGAACACCACCAACATATAAGGGCAAGAGTTCCACGGAAACTAACCATGGGTTAACCATTTGTTGAATTGACAAAAAAAGGTTACTTCCATAGTATGTCGCCAACCCTAGTAGGGTTAGGTCTACGCTAGTTTGGAACCTGGGCTATTACAAAAACTAGTTTGCCAAAATAAACCACCAAATCCTTGAATTATGTGAGATGTAAATATACAATCAAAAGTCATAACCCCAATAAATTCAAAGTTTGGGATGTCAAAAGCCAATACAATTTATTGTGAAGGAATGGTGAATATGTTTTCATTAGATGTACAATATATGAAAACCCAAAGTTCAAGTGAGAGGTGAGATCGCCACACCAAGACATGCTTGATATAAATGGTAAATAGCTCCCCATTGGGTTAATAAGAAGATACTGAACAATATCGCTTGAAGCTGACGAGACCCCCACCCTCCACCCCCCGGCGATCGTCTCCCTGAGGCGGCTCGGGCAGAAATCCCATCTCTAACCGCCGTGGCCGCCCCATCGTCGCCGTCGGCACACGGCCGCGGGGCAAAGCCCAATGGCGGCTGGCGGGACTCATTTTCCTCGTGAAGCACTGCTCATAGAGATTCCACCGCTCCCCTCAGATCCAAACCTCGCCCATGTCCTTCAACCCCCATCCTAGGATTTGGCGCCTGCTGGCTCCCTATCAGGGGCGAGCCCTACGACCTCGTACCTCGCTGCTACAGCTCCCTGGCCCAACAGTGCCCCTGCTCACCTGCACCGTCGCTAGCAAGCAGATCTTTGCAAGGTGCCTCGCCGCATCTTGCATCCTCAGCGACCTACTGGTGCCCGTTGCTTCCATCAACGCGCGGCGAGCTCTATCGCCTCCGAATCCCGTGTTGATTGCGTCAGTCCCTTCGTCTCCTATCCACGTTCGCCGCGGACCGCTGGTTCTGCCGGTCGTCCCCGTGTGACATCTCAGCCGGCAGCGAATCCCCTTGCTTTGGCAGTTCCCATGCCGGATGTGCTGATTTGCCTCATGTCCCCGTGCATAGCACCGCGCTTCCCGCATCCACACCCTCCCCCAACACCTGACCACCCTCAATTGTGTGGTCACCATCGATGGTGCGGCTCTACCTCCCCTCCCCGCTCAAGACCTCCTCCACCTCTGCGCGCCCCCGTATGGCCACGTTGACGCTCCAGATGCTTCTGCTTCGCCAGCTTCACCACCCCAACATCTGGTCGACGTCGTGCCTCTTCATGGCACGCCAACAAAGGTGGCGTCGTGGCCCCCGCCTCCCAGTTCTCCCGTTGGGATACCGCCGTTCATGGCCCTACCTGCCAGCCAAGGACGCTTTGCCGATGGTCCTCGTCGGCGCCCTCAACGCCAAGACGCTTGTCGGCTTCGTTCTGCCGGTAGGAATAGCTTGGATCTGGGGGCGACCATTCTAGCATTGCCTGATGCAATTGGCAGCTGAGCTGGATTGGGAGAAATCGATGGTTGGTTAGCTGTTGCGGGCCGAGATGGCGGCGAAACTTCGTGCCATTTTCCACCTGATGGCACTTTATTGATCCCGATCTGGTAGAGTTTAGGTGTACTCTGGGAGAAATCCCTGGTCGGATCTTGTATTTGAGCGACCACAGGGTCGCTCCCCTGTGTCGTAACCTCCCTGGAGGTGTGATCTAGAGTGCACCTTTACTCGTCTTGCCTCCGCTTGTACGACGATGACTGCTCCCCTTGCCCACTTCTCTTTGTGGTGCCTCGGCGTCGACTCCATGTTGATGTGCTTGTGCAGTTCCCTCCAATGGCGACTGTTGTGTTCCGGCGAGCTTCGTGCTCTTGGTGTACTATCGGTTAATCTTTGTTGAAAGTTGGCGCAAGGTGCCTCTCCAACTTGCTAATCATTCTGATTTCCTGTGGCAGAGCTCCCAGTCAAGGTTCATGTTCGCCGGCGCTCTCTCGGCTTGCATTACTCCAATTCTTGCCCTTTGTGGCAGAGCCTGCGGCCATGCTATGGCACTCACTGATTGTGGATGCTCATTTATCGCGGCGTGTGGATAACGCACGCGAGTGCTCTCGGCAACTCACAAAGTCTTGGTATTGTGCTACCCTAGACGACACCCCATATCTCTTGTGTCTTTTGGTGATATCTGTTGGCTGGGTTGTGCCTAGTCATGAACTCCATTTTTCTCTCTCGTCTTTCTTTTTTCCCTTCTTACTTGTATGGTTTTGAACCCGGTTTCCCTCATAAATGGGGTTAACTTGTTCAAAAAAAAGTATCCGGTTTTCCTTATAAGCTAGATCACTCTCTTGGCATAATGGACACTTTGAGTAATATATTCAGGTGGTACCCCCCCCCCCCCCCGCGCACACGTTTTGATTTCTCAAAAAAAACACTAAATGTGAAATCTAAATAAACAGTATCAATCACTTTGTAACTGCATTGTTGCATGCCTCAAAGGATGTAGGGAAGAAAAGGAAGGAACAAGGCATTTTGTGCGTCTCAATTTTAGCCCCGGTCCACAAAACACCCTTTTCAACTCTAAACCATTCACATCACATCCTCAACTATCAAAATGGGTGCAAATCATCATCCTTAATGAACTTGGTTTGGCTTAGGATGTGTGTATACTCTTTCATGGCATATCTTTTCACTGAACAACAAATACTACTGTAGCAAATTAGCTAAGTTTTTCTTTAGCAAAAGGGGTCTCCTCCGATTTCCATTAGCAGAAACCATGAGCAGTGCATACAAAGTCTCCTTACATCACCTGCTAAACTAGATAGATCATAACGCTAGAACAAACAGCTCTAGCTAAGAGATCAGCTACCAAAAGGAGCTACCTCCAGCACCACAACCACAAACTCAATTACTCCCTCCGTTCCTAAATATAAGTCTTTTTAGAGATTCCAATATGGACTACATACGGAGCAAAATGAGTGAATCTACACTCTAAACTATGTCTATATACATCCGTATGTAGTTCATATTGGAATCTCTAAAAATACTTATATTTAGGAACGGAGGGAGTACAATGTTCTTAAGCCCCGAAATTAGCTAAGTACTACATTAGTTTATATGTTTATCCAGGGTGGTAAATTTGACCATGCAGACCGCCTCTTTCAGAGCATTGAAAGCAAATATAGGAACTGCCTATCAAATACAAGTGACGTCAAGGAGCTTACACCTCAATTCTTGTACATGGAGTTTCTTGTAAATTTAAATTCATAGCACTTTGGGGTAAAGCGGGACGGTGAACCTTTAGGCATGTTGGTCTCCCTCCATGGGCAAAGGTAATGATTGATAATTTCTACATTCTTTTATATTAACTTTCTGCGAATCTACTAATATAACCAATCTAAATATTTGGAAGAGTTACCAAACTAAATATTTGAAGCGTTATTATTGGTCAGAAGAAAAAAAAATCTGGGCCCGGGCTTTGTTTCAATCCTGGCTCTGCCACTGACAGGACGTACTCAGCTGTATATGCCATTTAAGACCACATGGCCTGAATATGCTGTTTACTTCAAATTGTCTTGTTATCGATAGGATACCCCATGAATCCAAACTTCCATATACACGCCACATTAGGCATCTCAAGACTGATGTGAACCTCCCACTCATGCAAATTGTTCTGCTATTGACTAGGATATCATCTCAATGTGAACTTCCATGTAGGCGTTACATTAGGCAGAAGCAAGGGGAGAGGGGGAGGGGTAGTGGTAAGAGTTTAAGTGTTCAGGTACAGACAAGCACAAAGAACCTAAAAATCATCAATGCTACAGAAGCATGTTCAAATGAAGACCACACTTCAGAGGTCCAATTCACTACATTGGATAGCATATATCACAAATAGCACCTGGCGACAGGCAAGAGTACCAAAAGCTTATGAAGTGAATCACAGGCACAGCTATTGAATTTCAGCACTTACTAACTCCAACAGCAAAAATAATCCTACATAAAACATATGCATGATATATTTCTGCATACAACAGCTTTATGAATCATGGTCCGTGATAAAAAAACCGCATATTCCCATTCATGCAACCCAAGAACTGTAGACTGAAAGCTATTTCGGTGTTGATAACATATCTGAAGTTCTGAACCACTAATTTCCTACATCGATATGCACATAACTTGACAATCAACACCACTGCAACCCCATATAGGACCCATTTGCCCCAAACAGCAGCATAATCATCTGTTTAACTCTCAATTAGGGCGAGAGTACTAGAGAAAAAGCAATAGCAAGCTAGATGTATTCACAAAAGAAACAGAAACGCGAGCAGACTCGTCGGGGGTGGAAGCAGTACCTTCATGGAGAGGATGACGTGGTCCTGGCGGAGCAGTTCAGCGAGGACGGCGAGGAGGTCGGTGCGGAGGAGCCGAGACACATGCAATTTCATGTACTCCACCAGCCTCTGGTGGCCTCCGGCAGGGGGTAGCGCCGCGAGCCGCTTGAGCTGCGCGACCGCCATGAGGCCTTCCTTCCCCATCTCCTTCTTCCGCCGCCATATCGAAAGGCTTGGGCTCGATGCCGCCGCAGTAGAGCACAACCTCTGGTGGAGTTCACCCGCGGCGGCGGCTGCCGGTTGTAGGGTTTGGAGGAGGCGACGGTGGTGGCGGCGTGGGAGGAGAAGGGAAAGCATTTGGGTGGGACCTGTGAGACAGAGTAGTTTTTTTTAGGCGAGTGAGACTCAAAATGGCAATTTTCCTCGTGAGGGCGGGTATCCGTGGGCATTACCCGCTAAGAAGCGGTGATGGGGTCAAAATCTCCCCATGGGTATAACGGGGTGGGTACCCGAGAAGCGGACGGGGGGGGGCAAACTGGAGCCTCCATGGATACCCGGGACCCCACCTGTCAATCAAACTAGCCACCTAGTATATATACAAGAAAACCCTAAATCGACTCGTCTGCTCACCTTTCCACTCTGTTTCTCATACCCCGCAGCCGCCTCTCCCTCTCGCTCTCCCCAATCCCCACCCCTCCCGATCCATCCATCCATCCATCCCTAGATCGACAACCACCGGCGGCGCCCTGCACCGACCGAGTCTCATCCGGCCGCCCCTCCATCTGGTCCCGCGGCTCGTCGCCCTCTCCTACTCCTCGCCTCCTCCTCGTTCACCTCCTCGCCTCCTCGCGAGTCCACGACGGCGATTATGGCGAGCGACTGCCGGGCCAAAAGCTAACCGCGACGGTGATAGTGGCGACGACAACGAACGCCGGCGCCGCCCTGCACCGACCGCCCCTCCCATCTGGTCCCACGGCCCGTCACCCTCTCCTGCTCCTCGGCTCCTTGCGAGTCCACGACGGCGATTGCTACCTCTTGAGCACTGCGTTTGTTTTCCCTTGAAGAGAAGGGTGGTGCAGTAAAGTAGCGTAAGTATTTCCCTCAGTTTTTGAGAACCAAGGTATCAATCCAGTAGGAGACCACGCTCAAGTCCCACGCTCCTACACAAACAAATAAGAACCTTGCAACCAACGCGATAAAGGGGTTGTCAATCCCTTCACGGCCACTTGCAAAAGTGAGATCTGATAGAGATGATAAGATAATATTTTTGGTATTTTTTATGATAAAGAGGAAAAAGTAAAGAAAGCAAAATAAACAGTAATAGAAATAGCTTGTTGACGGGAGATTAATATGATGGAGAATAAACCCGGGGACCATAGGTTTCACTAGTGGCTTCTCTCAAGATAGCATGAGTATTACGGTGGGTAAACAAATTACTGTCGAGCAATTGATAGAATTGAGCATAGTTATGAGAATATCAAGGTATGATCATGTATATATGCATCACGTCCGTGACAAGTAGAGCGACTCCTGCCTGCATCTACTACTATTACTCCACACATCGACCGCTATCCAGCATGCATCTAGAGTATTAAGTTCATAAGAACGGAGTAACGCTTTAAGCAAGATAACATGATGTAGAGAGATAAACTCATGCAATATGATATAAACCCCATCTTTTTATCCTCGATGGCAACAATACAATACGTGTCGTTTCCCCTACTGTCACTGGGATCGAGCACCGCAAGATTGAACCCAAAGCTAAGCACTTCTCCCATTGCAAGAAAGATCAATCTAGTAGGCCAAACCAAACTGATAATTCGAAGAGACTTGCAAAGATAACCAATCATACATAAAAGAATTCAGAGGAGATTCAAATATTGTTCATAGATAATCTTGATCATAAACCCACAATTCATCGGATCTCGACAAACACACCGCAAAAAGAGATTACATCGAATAGATCTCCATGAGAATCGAGGAGAACTTTGTATTGAGATCCAAAGAGAGAGAAGAAGCCATCTACCTAATAACTATGGACCCGAAGGTTTGAGGTAAACTACTCACACATCATCGGAGAGGCTATGGTGTTGATGTAGAAGCCCTCCGTGATCAATGGCCCCTCCGTCGGCGCGCCGGAAAAGGCCCCAAGATGGGATCTCACGGGTACAGAAGGTTGTGGTGATGGAAATAGGGTTTTTTCTCCTCTTCTAATGTTTTCGGGGTATGTAGGTATATATAGGAGGAAGAAGTAGGTCGGTGGAGCCACGAGGGGGCCACGAGGGTGGAGGGCATGCCCCCTGCCTCGTGGGCTCCTCGTTGATTGCTTGACGTCCACTCCAAGTCCTCTGGATCACGTTTGTTCAGAAAATCACGTTCCCGAAGGTTTCATTCCGTTTGGACTCCGTTTGATATTCCTTTCCTTTGAAACACTGAAATAGGCAAAAAAACAGCAATTTGGGATGGGCCTCCGGTTAATAGGTTAGTCCCAAAAATAATATAAAAGTGTATAATAAAGCCCATTGAACATCCAAAACAGATAATATAATAGCATGGAACAATCAAAAATTATAGATACGTTGGAGACGTATCAAGCATCCCTAAGCTTAATTCCTGCTCGTCCTCGAGTAGGTAAATGATAAAAACAAAAATTTTGATGTGGAATGCTTCTTAGCATAATTTTCAATGTAATTATTTTTATTGTGGCATGAATATTTAGATCCGAAAGATTCAAGATAAAAGTTTAGTGTTGACATAAAAACAATAATACTTCAAACATGCTAACCAAGCAATTATGTCTTATCAAAATAACATAGCCAAAGAAAGCTTATCCCTACAAAATCATATAGTCAGGCCATGCTTCAATTTTGTCACACAAAACGTTCTCATCATGCATAACCCCGATGACAAGCCGAGCAATTGGTTCATACTTTTTAACACGCTTCAGCCTTTTCAACCCTTACGCAATACATGAGCGCAAGCCATGGATATAGCACTATGGGTGGAATAGAGTATAATGATGGGGGTTATGTGAGAAGACAAAAAAGGTAGAAGGTCTCACATTGACGCGGCTAATCAATAGGCTATGGAGATGCCCATCAATTGATGTCAATGAGAGGAGTAGGGATTGCCATGCAACGGATGCACTAGAGCTACAAATATATGAAAGCTCAACAAAAGAAACTAAGTGGGTGTGCATCCAACTTGCTTGCTCATGAAGGCCTAGGGCATTTTGAGGAAGCCCATCATTGAAATATATAAGCCAAGTTCTATAATGAAAAATTCCCACTAGTATATGAAAGTGACAACATAGGAGACTCTCTATCATGAAGATCACGGTGCTACTTTGAAGCACAAGTGTGGAAAAAGGATAGTAACATTGTCCCTTCTCTCTTTTTCTCTCATTTTTTTTCTTTTTTTTGTTGGGCCTTCTCTTTTTTTTTGCCTCTTTTTTTTATTTAGTCCGGAATCTCATCCTGACTTGTGGGGGAATCATAATCTCCATCATCCTTTCCTCACATGGGACAATGCTCTAATAATGATGATCATCACACTTTTATTACTTACAACTCAAGAATTACAACTCGATACTTAGAACAAAATATGACTCTATGTGAATGCCTCCGGCGGTGTACCGGGATATGCAATGAATAAAGAGTGACATGTATAAAAAAATTATGAAAGGTGGCTTTGCCACAAATACAATGTCCACTACATGATCATGCAAAGCAATATGACAATGATGAAGCGTGTCATAATAAACGAAACGGTGGAAAGTTGCATGGCAATATATCTCGGAATGGCTATGGAAATGCCATGATAGGTAGGTATGGTGGCTGTTTTGAGGAAGATATAAGGAGGTTTATGTGTGATAGAGCGTATCATATCACGGGGTCTGGATGCACCGGCGAAGTTTGCATCAACTCTCAAGGCGAGAAAGGGCAATGCACGGTACCGTAGATGCTAGAAAATTGTGGAAGGTTGAGAGTGCGTATAATCCATGGACTCACATTAGTCATAAAGAACTCATATACTTATTGCGAAAGTTTATTAGCCCTCGAATTAAAGTACTACTATGCATGCCCCTAGAGGGATAGATTGGTAGGAAAAGACCATCGCTCGTCCCCGACCGCCACTCATAATGATAGCAATAAAAGAACACCTTATGTGTCAAAATCATCACACAACTTTTACCATACGTGCATGCTACGGGACTCGCCAACCTTAACACAAGTATTTCTCAATTTCACAATTATTCAACTAGCACACTCTAATATTACCACCTTTATATCTCAAAACACTTATCAAGTATCAAACTTCTCATGATATTCAATGAACTCAATATGAAGTTTTTATTATGCTCATCTTGGATGCCTATCACATTCGGATTAATTTCACAGTTAAAGCAAATTACCATGCTGTTTAAGACTCTCAAAATAATATAAGTGAAGCATGAGAGATCAATAATTTCTATAAAATAAAACCACCGTCGTGCTCTAAAAGATATAAGTGAAGCACTAGAGCAAAAACTATATAGCTCAAAAGATATAAGTGAAGCACATAGAGTATTCTAACAAATTCCGAATCATGTGTGTCTCTCTCAAAAGGTGTGTACAGCAAGGATGATTGTGGTAAACTTAAAAGCAAAGACTCAAATCATACAAGACGCTCCAAGCAAAACACATATCATGTGGTGAATAAAAATATAGCCCCAAGTAAAGTTATCGATAGACGAAGACGAAAGAGGGGATGCCTTCCGGGGCATCCCCAAGCTTAGGCTTTTGATTGTCCTTGAATTTTACCTTGGGGTGCCTTGGGCATACCCAAGCTTAGGCTCTTGCCACTCCTTGTTCCATAATCCATCAAATCTTTACCCAAAACTTGAAAACTTCACAACACAAAACTTAACAGAAAATCTCGTGAGCTCCGTTAGCGAAAGAAAACAAAACACCACTTCAAGTTACTGTAATGAACTCATTCTTTATTTATATTGATGTTAAACCTACTGTATTCCAACTTATCTATCGTTTTATAAACTCTTTTACTAGCCAGATTCATCAAAATAAGCAAACAACACACAAAAAACAGAATCTGTTAAAAACAGAACAGTCTGTAGTAATCTGAATCAAACGCAAACTTCTGGAACTCAGAAAAATCTACCAAAATAGGACGACCTAGATAATTTGTTTATTGATCTACTGCAACTGGAATTAGTATTTTATCACGTTCTGGTGATTTTTAACAATGTTTTCGTGAACCGAAAGTTTCTGGAATTTTCAGCAAGATCAAATAACTATCATCCAAGAAGATTCTATAGGCTTCACTTGGCACAAACACTAATTAAAACATAAATACACATCTAACCAGAGGCTAGATCAAAGATTTATTGAATAACAGCAAGTAAAAATATCGGGTTGTTTCCCAACAAGCGCTTTTCTTTAAAGCCTTTTAGCTAGGCATTGATAATTTTAATGATGCTCACATGAAAGACAAGAATTCAAGCGCAAAGAGAGCATCATAAAACACGTGACAAACACATCTAAGTCTAACATACTTCCTATGCATAGGCATATTATAATCAAACAAATTTGCAAGGCAAGCAAAAACTAGCATATGCAAGGAAGAAGAAAGTGACGATAGCAATCTCAACATGAAGAGAGGTAATTTAGTAACATGAAAACTTCTACAACCATATTTTCCTCTCTCATAATAATTACATGTAAGATCATATTCAAATTCAATAGTATAGCTATCATAAAACATATTCTTAACACGATCCACATGTATGCAAAGTTGACACTCTTCCAAACCCACTTTCAATATTATTGCAAACACTATTATCAATCTCATATTCATCATGAGGCCTAAATAAAATTTCAAGATCATAAGAAGAATCACCCCAATCATGATCATTGCAACAAGTAGTAGACATATCAAAACTAGCATCCCCAAGCTTAGGGTTTTGCATATTATTAGCACAATTGACATCAAGAGAATTTATAGTACAATCATTGCAATCATGCTTTTATCGAAGGAACTATCAAGTATGGGTGCAATAGCAACGATCTCATGTTTAACATAAGGAACTATAGCAAATTCATCTTCATAAATATTGGCATCATGGCCACGAGAATAGCAAGCATCATGTTCATCAAGGGATATTTCAATCAAATCATCGGAATCATAATTATCTATAGATTCATGCATATCATTATTTTCTTCCTCCATAGACTCCTGCGAAATATTAGCCTCTTCTTGGACAGCGGAGGAGTCCTCAGTATATGGTTTAACATAGGCATTGGAAGCATAATTATCATAACAATATTTAAGTATGGCAAAATTTTCATATTTGTAAAGAGTAGCATCATATGTTTCAATCAAAGAAGCAATTTCATAAGCACCCTTAAAAGCAACAAATTCTTCAATTTGTTGAACATTATAGTAACTATAAACACCCTTAGCATATGAAGATACGATTCCATTATCACTAAACTCACATTGGTAGGGAAGGTGTTTCTTAAGGTTTTCAGAGCAACAAGTAAAATCATAAATTTCACAAAGATTCCAAGCATAACACATCAATCTGTTTATTTGATCCCATAAGAGTCTCCCCTTTTCAGACAAACGGTGACGCACAAAATGAGCATTCTCATCTAAAGATTTCCCATCAACTAGACTAGTTGGGGTTTCAGCACGAGCGCATAAGGATCGAAGATGATCCAAGTAGAACACTTTAAGTGGATCCATATCAATAGATTTCTAGCAAGCAAAGATGCAAGCAAAAAGAAGGCACATGGTAACACAAGATCGAACGGAAGGAGGGTGAATAAAACGACAAGGGTGAAGTGGGGGAGAGGAAAACGAGAGGCAAATGGCAAACAGTGTAATGCGAGGGATAAAAGTTTGTGATGGGTACTTGGTATGTCTTGACTTATGCATAGACTCCCCAGCAACGGCGCCAGAAATGGCTTGTTGTCGGGCAATCAAATCTTGACTTGACTTCGCGTAAGCCTCCCCGGCAACGGCGCCAGAAATCCTTCTTGCTACCTCCTGAGCACTGCGTTGGTTTTCCCTTGAAGAGGAAAGGGTGATGCAGTAAAGTAGCGTAAGTATTTCCCTCAGTTTTTGAGAACCAAGGTATCAATCCAGTAGGAGACCACGCTCAAGTCCCATGCTCCTACACAAACAAATAAGAACCTTGCAACCAACGCGATAAAGGGGTTGCCAATCCCTTCACGACCACTTGCAAAAGTGAGATCTGATAGAGATGATAAGATAATATTTTTGGTATTTTTTATGATAAAGAGTAAAAGTAAAGAAAGCAAAATAAATGGTAATAGAAATAGCTTGTTGACGGGAGATTAATATGATGGAGAATAGACCCGGGGGCCATAGGTTTCACTACTGGCTTCTCTCAAGATAGCATGAGTATTACGGTGGGTAAACAAATTACTGTCGAGCAATTGATAGAATTGAGCATAGTTATGAGAATATCTAGGTATGATCATGTATATAGGCATCACGTCTGTGACAAGTAGACCGACTCCTGCCTGCATCTACTACTATTACTCCACACATCGACCGCTATCCAACATGCATCTAGAGTATTAAGTTCATAAGAACGGAGTAACGCTTTAAGCAAGATGACATGATGTAGAGGGATAAACTCATGCAATATGATATAAACCCCATCTTTTTATCCTCGATGGCAACAATACAATACGTGTCGTTTCCCCTACTGTCACTGGGATCGAGCACCGCAAGATTGAACCCAAAGCTAAGCACTTCTCCCATTGCAAGAAAGATCAATCTAGTAGGCCAAAACAAACTGATAATTCGAAGAAACTTGCAAAGATAACCAATCATACATAAAAGAATTCAAAGGAGATTCAAATATTGTTCATGGATAATCTTGATCATAAACCCACAATTCATCGGATCTCGACAAACACACCGCAAAAAGAGATTACATCGAATAGATCTCCAAGAGAATCGAGGAGAACTTTGTATTGAGATCCAAAGAGAGAGAAGAAGCCATCTAGCTAATAACTATGGACTCGAAGGTCTGAGGTAAACTACTCACACATCATCGGAGAGGCTATGGTGTTGATGTAGAAGCCCTCCATGATCAATGCCCCCTCCGGCGGAGCGCCGGAAAAGGCCCCAAGATGGGATCTCACGGGTACAGAAGGTTGCGGCGGTGGAAATAGGGTTTTTTCTCCTCTTCTGATGTTTTCGGGGTACGTAGGTATATATAGGAGGAAGAAGTAGGTCGGTGGAGCTACGAGGGGCCCACGAAGGTGGAGGGCGCGCCCAGGGGGTAGGCGTGCCCCCTGCCTCATGGCCTCCTCGTTGATTGCTTGACGTCCACTCCAAGTCCTCTGGATCACTTTTGTTCAGAAAATCACGTTCCCGAAGGTTTCATTCCATTTGGACTCCGTTTGATATTCCTTTCCTTCGAAACACTGAAATAGGCAAAAAAACAGCAATTTGGGCTGGGCCTCCGGTTAATAGGTTAGTCCCAAAAATAATATAAAAGTGTATAATAAAGCCCATTGAACATCCAAAACAGATAATATAATAGCATGGAACAATAAAAAATTATAGATACGTTGGAGACGTATCAGCGATGACGGCGAGTGACGGCCGGGCCAAAAGCTAACCGCGACCGGCGGTGATAGTGGCGACGACGATGCCGACAACTCCCCTCCTCTTCTTCCACCTGAAGCACAAGATGTTGGGGAACGTAGTATTTCAAAAAAAATCCTACGATCACGCAAGATCTATCTAGGAGAAGCATAGCAACGAGCAGGGAGAGTGTGTCCACGTACCCTCGTAGACCGAAAGCAGAAGCGTTAAGTAACGCGGTTGATGTAGTCGAACGTCCCTACCGATCAAGTACCGAACGTACGGCACCTCCGCGATCTGCACACGTTCAGCTCGGTGACGTCCCTCGAACTCTAGATCCAGCTGAGGCCGAGGGAGAGTTTCGTCAGCACGACGGCGTGGTGACGGTGATGATTAAGTTACCGGCGCAGGGCTGCGCCTAAGCACTGCAACGATATGACCGAGGTGTGTTTCTATGGAGGGGGGCACCGCACACGACTAAGAGAAACTTTGGTGTGCCTTTGGGTGCCCCCTCCCACGTATATAAAGGGGGGAGGGAGGAGGAGGCCGGCCAAGAGGAGGAGGCGCGCCATGGGGGGGCAATCCTACTCCAAGTAGGATTCGGCCCCCCTTTCCTATTCCAACAAGGAGAAGGGGGAAGGAGAGGGAGGAGAGAAGGAAAGGGGGCCCGGCCCCCTAGTCCAATTCGGTTTGGGCTAGGGGGGTGCGTGCCCCACCTTGGCCTGCCTCCTCTCTTCCACCAATAGGCCCATGAGGCCCAATAACCTCCCGGGGGTTCCAGTAACCCCGGGTACTCCGGAAAATACCTGATACACCTCAGAACTATTCCGGTGTCCGAATATAGTCTTCCAATATATCAATCTTCATGTCTCGACCATTTCGAGACTCCTCGTCATGTCCGTGATCTCATTCGGTACTCCAAACTACCTTCGGTACATCAAAACACATAAACTCATAATACCGATTGTCATCGAACGTTAAGCGTGTGGACCCTACGGGTTCGAGAACTATGTAGACATGGCCGAGACTCATCTCCGGTCAATAACCAATAGCGGAACCTGGATGCTCATATTGGCTCCCACATATTCTACGAAGATCTTTATCGGTCAAACAGCATAACAACATACGTTGTTCCCTTTGTCATCGGTATGTTACTTGCCCGAGATCCGATCGTCGGTATCACTATAACTAGTTCAATCTCGTTACCGGCAAGTCTCTTTAATCGTTCCGTAATGCATCATCCCGCAACTAACTCATTAGTCACATTGCTTGCAAGGCTTATTGTGATGTGCATTACCGAGAGGGCCCAGAGATACCTCTCCGACAATCGGAGTGACAAATCCTACTCTCGATATATGCCAACTCAACAAACACAATCGGAGACACCTGTAGAGCATCTTTATAATCACCCAGTTACGTTGTGACGTTTGATAGCACACTAAGTGTTCCTCCGGTATTCGGGAGTTGCATAATCTCATAGTCAGATGAACATGTATAAGTCATGATGAAAGCAATAGCAACAAACTAAACAATCATAGTGCTAAGCTAACGGATGGGTCTTGTCCAACACATCATTCTCTAATGATGTGATCCCGTTTATCAAATGAAAACACATGTCTATGGCTAGGAAACATAACCATCTTTGATAAACAAGCTAGTCAAGTAGAGGCATACTAGTGACACTCTGTTTGTCTATGTATTCACACATGTACTAAGTTTTTGGTTAATACAATTCTAGCATGAATAATAAACATTTAATATGATATAAGGAAATATAAATAACAACTTTATTATTGCCTCTAGGGCACATTTCCTTCAGTCTCCCACTTGCACTAGAGTCAATAATCTAGATTACATAGTAATGATTCTAACACCCATGGAGTTTTGGTGCTGATCATGTTTTGCTCGTTAGAGAGGCTTAGTCAACGGGTCTGCAACATTTAGATCTGTATGTATCTTGCAAATCTATATGTCCCCTTCCGACACTTGATGACGGATGGAATTGAAGCGTCTCTTGATGTGCTTGATCTTCTTGTGAAATCTGGATTCCTTTGCCAAGGCAATTGCACCAGTATTGTCACAAAAGATTTTCATTGGACACGATGCACTAGGTATGACACCTAGATCGGATATGAACTCCTTCATCCAGACTCCTTCATTTGCTGCTTCCGAAGCAACTATGTACTCTGCTCCACACGTAGATCCCGCCACGACGCTCTGTTTGGAACTGCACCAACTGACGGCTCCACCATTCAATATAAATAAGTATCCGGTTTGTGACTTAGAGTCATCCGGATCAGTGTCAAAGCCTGCATCGACGTAACCATTTACAATGAGCTCTTTGTCACCTCCATAAACGAGAAACATATGCTTAGTCCTTTTCAGGTATTTCAGGATGTTCTTGATCGCTGTCCAGTGATCCACTCCTGGATTACTTTGGTACCTTCCTACTATACTTATAGCAAGGCACACATCAGGTCTGGTACACAACATTGCATACATGATAGAACCTATGGCTAAGGCATAGGAAATGACTTTCATTTTCTCTCTATCTTCTGTAGTGGTCGGTCATTGTGTCTCACTCAACTTCACACCTTGTAATACAGGCAAGAACCCTTTCTTTGACTGATCCATTTTGAACTTCTTCAAAATCTTATCAAGATATGTGCTTTGTGAAAGTCCAGTTAAGCGTCTTGATCTATCTCTATAGATCTTCATGCCCAATATGTAAGCAGCTTCACCGAGGTCTTTCATTAAAAAAACTCTTATTCAAGTATCATTTTATGCTATCCAGAAATTCTATATCATTTCCAATCAGCAATATGTTATCCACATATAATCTACTACGCCTATAAAAGGAAGAGAAGGCAGATCTAACTCAGCATATTAGCCGTTTAATCTATGATCTAAAGGCCTAAAAGCATCGTTAACGAAATCCTCCCTCGCTCGATCCCCCCCGCTAACGAAACTCTCTCAAAAAGAAAAACCGCACGCACCCGCAGTCCCGCACGCCCCTTTCCCCAACCGCTCGACCCCGTCGCCGCCCCTTCACGCTCCGCGCCTGCCCCCGCGCCTGCCCTCCGCCCCGCCGCCGCGCCTGCCGCCGCCGCCAATCGCTCGATCCCGCCGCTCGGCCCCGCTGCCACTTCTCGCTGCCAAGCACAGCCGCCGCTCGGCCCGCTTAGCCTCGCCGAACCACACTCCGCCGACGCCGGCGGACAGGGGTTGGCGACCTCCAATTTGCCGCTCACCAGGGGACAAGGGCGACACCGACGAGGCGCATAGCGACTGCAACAGAAGCAGGCACCACCGTGCCCCCCGCCTCGTGCGCCCGCCTTCCGCTGCCCCCATCCTCGCGCTCCTCCGCTCCGCTCCCTCGCCCTCCACCGCTGGTCCTCTTCTCGGACACTGCCCCCCAGTCCTCTTCTCTGCCGCCGCCCGCCAGTCCTCCTCTTCTCGGACACCGCCCGCCGGTCCTCTTCTCCGCCGCCGTGCCCCCGGCCTCGTGCGCCCGCCGTCCGCCGCCCCCATCCTCGCCCTCCTCCGCTCCCGCTCCGCTCGCCCTCCACCGCCGGTCCTCTTATTGGACGCTGCCCCTAGTCCTCTTCTCCGCCGCCGCCCGCCGGTCCTCCTCTTCTCGGATGCCGCCCGCCGGTCCTCTTCTCCGCCTCCGCCCTGCCGATCCTCTTCTCCGTCGCCGCCCCGATGGTCCTCTTCTTCGCGGCTAGCAACTCCATTAGTGTGTTAAATATCTTCTCATCATTTGATAGGTAGATTCTAACCGCTGCTCTGCGTAGGTTTTGCAAGGAAGAAGATAAATTGAACCGTGGGGAAGAGGAAGGCGCCGCTAAGCCACCCACTAGGAAGCGGATGGACAAGCTCGATATGGTCTTTTCCTGTCCATTCTGCAATCATGGGAGCAGCGTTGAATGCCGGATGTTAGTACCATCTTCACATATTTTTCCTGTTAGATGGTTGATACTGGATGGCTATCTATCCATTCAACATTGTGTCTCGCCTTCTTTTTTCTTCAGTGATACGAAAAACATAATTGGTGAGGCTAATTGTCCAAATCATACATAAAACTGCAGATTGTACCTCCTAACATAGACGTAGATGCCATACTGATTGGCTCTCAGCTAGAAAATTATGCAGCAGACATCTCATTTGGTTTTGTTCCTTCTCAACCTAATGATTGCAACTCCGGAAATAGGGTATAGCTTATGTATAAATTTTGTACAGCCATACCCATTTCATATACTCTTGGGGTTTTAATCACTCTAATCAACTATCATAATAGAGCATAGCTGAGGTAGTAAATCATGCAGGGTTATATGCAGATTCGGTTGCCATTAAATGATGTCTGTATGACAGGCCGCTCCGGCGAGTCGGATGGGTGGCGGCGGCGGCTGAGCTTCTCCATGGCCTGCTGCAGTTCCAGGGAGAGAGAGCTTTGAAGGTGAGGAGGAGATATAGAAGAACAGCAGGAAGGGAGAGGAGGAAGGGCAGGGGTGTGGCAGCCTTGACGGTGAACCTCCGGTTGCGACAGTCTCCAGCGAGAGGCGGCGTGCGGCGCCGACGCGGGCCTACAGGGCGGCGGCGGCGGCTTGGAGCTGCGGGAGCTCGGGCGTTTGGATGCGTTTGGATCGCAGGCCAAAGATCGTGCATATTGGGTACGTTTTGATATCTATCAAACCTGTCCATACAAAATATTGGCATGATTAATTTTCTGTTTTGAGGCCACATGCATGTTGATTCTGTCAACACACTGGGATCCCTGCAGATAGAACCATAAGAAGAGGACTGGTCCTCTGATCATTGTAGGACTTCAACGCCCATTTCGGAATTAGGACACACATGCTATGTTTTGTTACCAGCTGGTGGAGTTAATTCCGAAAGTCTACAATCTGCATGGTATACAGTTATCATCAGTTTAGTCGCTCGTTTGTACCATCGTTGAGCTTGTGATGTCATGGTACGAGATTTTGTACCATCTATATTTTCTATAGTTATTTTAATCTTTCATCGACATGGACGAGGATGGTAAAAGATTTTTGAGATTATGGTTCCCATTTTTGCATATTGCTTGGCTCTCGACTTAGTGCTTATCAATCAGAAGTTGAATTCTTGGTAATGTGACCTTCCTTTTAGATTTCAATTCTGTGAAACAGTAAAAGATGCTAGCCTTGTAATATAGAGCGAATGTAGAGAAAACATTTATACAGATGTATTATTTATGACTTGTTATAAATATGCCCCACCACCTATGTAATTCAAATTAGTCAAACTTTAAGGAGGGTGGATCGGAGTCAGGCTAAATTTATACTACGATATCCTTAATGTCTATAACTATAAGTGGTGTCCTCTTTTATGCGCGTTTCCGCTTTAAGAAATGATTTTAGAATCCTATTCAATAGAAATGAGAAAATATGTAAACAAAATAGAAGAAACAAAAGCATATAGGATATTTATTATATTATATTATATATTCCTAGGTTAGATTCATCATCTACAACATGATTCTAATATAAGCAATATATTTTTCTGGGAACATTGTTTTTCATTAGCAATATATTTTCCCAATGTTGTTATGTACTCCCTCCGTTTCTTTTTAGTCTGCATATAAGATTTGGTCAAAGTTAAACTTTGTTAACTTTGACTAAGTTTATAGAAAAAAATATCAAGATTCACAATATGAAATCAATATTGTTAATTGCGTCATGAAATTAATTTTCATACCATATAGCTTTAGTATTGTAGATGCTGATATTTTTTTCTACAAAGTTGGTCAAACTTTACAAAGTTTGGCTTTGACCAAATGTTATATGCAGACTAAAGAGAAATGGAGGGAGTATCTTTTTTCTTTCACTCGATCATGTTATCACCAAGAAATCAGATTGGTATTACATGGAAAATAGATTGCACAAGAAATCAGAGCAAGGATATATAAAACCAGAGCATCCCAATGTTCATATTACTTGGATTAGTATTTGTCTATTTACCTTTTAAAATCTTCTGCATGTTCTGACAAGAATAAAATCCGGTAGACTACTGAATGTACATGTACGTATGTACTTCAATAAAAGTATGTACTGGTAATTCTGTTGGCATAGTTTAAATCTGCTTTTGTCATCTATGAAAGCAGTACTGACACTTTTGTGAATGTCTTCACTAAGCAGATTGAGTCTATATATAAGTTTGTGCATCTTGATTGTCTGATTATTGGAGCATTACACATGACACTGTCTGGTTTGTATCCTGTGAGAGCAAAAGAAGAGGCACAATCAACTAAGAACCATGTCAGGTGGATGGTGCAAGTTGTTGTCATACGGACATATGGTGGTTATCCCGGGGAATGTTGTTTGTTTTGGTAGAAGAACTAAGGGAAAAGGATCCATTTGTGAAAAAACAAAGCCACTGGTTCGCATTACTTGGGTTATATCAAAGAGTCAGCAGGAAAATAAGGTCAACTTTTTATCTACCTACTGTCTATCTATTCATGTTGGATGTTGACTTCTCATTCACCATCCTAGCGGCAGTTTCATTGTTTCTTATTATAGGCCTCAGATCTGGATATATTGGTAATTGTTGGGGATATTACCACTGGGCGTAAACCGGCCAGGAGAGGCCGGGTTAACCCCATAAGTAGTCCATCTGTATCTGAAGTCCATAAAGACAGACGGTGACGCTTTATGAAGGCCCAGGGCCCAAAGCCAGTTTAAGGCCTGTAGACATAAACCGGCGTTAATATGTAAACTTGTGTTGTAAGGTAGAGGTAGCAGAGACCGAGCCGGACACGATTATGAGCCGGCCTCGGGATTCTGTAAACCGACGGGTGTCAACCCATGTATATAAGGGGACGACCCGGCGGCGGTTCAAGAACAACAGAGAACAACTCGAGACTCAGGCAAAGCGTATTCGCTCCCTGGTCATCGAAACCCCAGCAATTCCATCACAACTAGACGTAGGCTTTTACCTTCATCGTAAGGGGCCGAACTAGTATAAAACTCTCTTGCGTCCCTTGTCCGCTTTAACCCCTTTAAGTTAATCCGTAGCGATGGCTCCACGACTAAGTCCTTTCTTTAGGACATCTGCCGTGACAAAACCATGACAGTTGGCGCCCACCGTGGGGCTATCGCATGATGGTTTCAAGTTCTTGGAGGGCAACTTCGAAGGACTCAAGGGTTACGCTGTGGGCCGGATGACCAAGAGTCGTCGCGGCAAGCTCTACATTGACGATGCAGGCTGGGGTCCCGAGGCCGGCTCAATCGAGTACGGGTACCGGGTCCCCTTTGGTGGCATACACGTTTTCATCGGCAAGATCGGCGAACTGGGCCCTGAGCCGGACATCTGCACTGACCTCGTCGAAACGGCTCAGCGTGCGAGATCTGCCCGGGTCAAGCCTGTCATGAAGCGTGCCTTCGTGGGAGTTATCCATGGAGGGGAATCTGAGGATAGATCGGAATATGGTGGTGAGACCGTCGTTTATTCCGGCGACGAGTCATCGACCGAAGAGACCGAGTCGTTATATCAGTTACAAGATGGCCGGATTGGGGGCTGTTCCGATGGCGACAGTATTCCGGACCCATTTGATCTACCAAACCGGGTTGCGATCTTCATGGCCGGTACACAACCGGCGCTCCACTCTTCGACCGCAGCGGCGATGATTTCCGGATCGGCAGCGGCAACAGCGGCCGGGGCAGGAGGCCCTGTGCGACCGCCAGCTCAGGTTCTATCTGATTTGTTTGACGCGTTGGCAACGCTGATGGCGGAGGTTAACCCGGCGGATCAGGATGCACACAATGCGGAAATCGTGAAAGTGAAAGATCAGATCACCCAGGCCAAAGCCGACTTAGCAGCTGAGGATACCAGGATGGCCGCGGAGCGGGCCGCTTTGGATGCACAAGCTTACCGGATTATGCTGGATCAGAGTGCGTCGAACGAAGTCCTGAAGAGGAGGTACCGATCTCGCCTGCCGCCGGTTTATGACGCTAGAAATCTCTTTAACACCCCAGGAGCAGGGACCAGTAATCCGCCGGTGGTAAACCGGGCGGAGGCACCTGGAGCAGGGGCGTCGGTTCAGCCACGTTTGGTGGATCCGCCTCGTCAGAACAACATTGTAACACCGCATGTCCCCACGCCACCGGGTCATTACTCTAACCCGATGGACAACATTGTCGCTGCCGCTTCACGACTAGCGGCCATCCCGATCGAAGGTGATTCTCCGGCGGCGGTCGAGACGCGTCGGGTTAAGGAGCTTCTTCAGACAGCCTTGGTTCAACAGGAGGCTTATTCATATAGTCGCGATCGGATTCATTCCACTCCCCGTCCAAGCCGGAGTTACAGCAGGCGTATGGATGAACCGGCAGTGTCAAGCAATGCGCGGAACCGTGATCCGCCCCGTGGCAATAACCCGGCGGGTGGTGCTGGTGATGCTCAGGAGGTGGTGGACCGGGCTCGGGCACGCAGAGAGGCCGAGTTAGCGGCGCAGCATGAAGCCCGTCAGCTTACTCCGGTTCGTCCAACCACATCGGTGGAACCAGGAGTTACCTCTAGTTCTTTGGGAGTGCCGTGTCTCGTCCCGGCGTTGCGCAATGTGCGCCTGCCCAAGGATTTCAAGGGCCCGCGCAAGGTGCCGAATTACACCGCCGATTTATCCCCTGAAACATGGGTCGAAAGCTATGAGATGGCCATGGAGATGCTGGATGTGGATGATGCGGCATGTGCGAAATACTTCACCATGATGCTAGAAGGGACGGCCCACACTTGGCTAAAGAGCTTACCGGCTAATTCTATCAGGTCACGGGCCGAGTTGAGAGCTCGGTTTATTCAGAATTTCAAGGATACATGCAAGCAGCCCATGTCAATTGTGGACTTAGCTGCCTGTGTCCAGGAGGAAGGAGAGTCAACAACCCATTGGGTGCGCCGGGTTTCGGAGGTTTTGCATTCATCGGACCGCATCAACGCTGACACCGCAGTTTTAACATTAGAAGGCAATTGCCGGTTTGAACCCCTGAAGTTAAAGTTGGGACGGCTCAAACGTCATTGTAATGACATGGGAACCCTCATGGCTGCATTGGTGAAGTATGCCGACTCTGATAGTACCAAGGATCCCGAGTCTGACGATGATAAGACAGGGAAGGGAAAAAAGAGCGGCAACGCCAAGGGGCAGCACCACAACCCGGCGGGTCATGGAAACGGCGGCAAGCGTAAGGCGGACCACGGTTTAGACTTTGTGGCTAATACTAATACACATGACAAGGGCCAACAGCGTAAGGGTAAACCGCCCCAGCGCGGTGGAGGGCCAAGTCCTAATCCGGACCGTTTGTCTTATCTGTTGAACCAGCCCTGTCCAAAGCATGGGACGAAGGAGATCCCGTCCACGCACCTCTGGAAAGATTGTTACATCATGCAAGAGTTTAAAATTTCTGATTCTTTCTGGTATGATCATGGCCCAGAAGGCGGTTCGGGCCCCGGGTCTCATGGGCTGGGTTATGGTGGAGGAAATTCTGGTTCAGGCTTCCACGGTAATCAGGGTGGACATAACAGTCAAAGTAATCAGGGTAACCAAGGTGGCTATAATCATCAGGGCAATCAGCAGCAGCAGCAGCAGTCGGGTTACCAGAGCAACCCGAAGCAGTTGAATAGCGGACAGTATCATGTCTTCACCACTAGCTTGGACAAGCGCGATCAGAAGCTTCATAAAAGGGCGGTGAATGCCGTTGAACCGGCGGTGCCCCGTTATTTGCGCTGGTCCGAGCAGCCGATTGTGTGGAGTAGAGAAGATCATCCACCCCGGGTTGACAATCCGGGTCATCTGGCTCTGGTGGTGGCACCTCAGGTGGGAGGTTATAAGTTCACTAAGGTACTCATGGATGGAGGGAGTAGTATCAATATCCTTTATTATGAAACTTTCCGTCGCATGGGGTTAACAGATAAAAATCTTAAACCGTCCAATACGGTGTTCCATGGTGTGGTGCCTGGTAAGTCGGCATATCCTGTTGGTAAGATAGCTCTGGAGGTGGCTTTTGGAGATGAGCATGACTCGAGATCAGAAACCTTGACCTTTGAAGTGGTGAAAATCAGAAGCCCGTATCATGCCCTATTTGGACGGCCAGCTTATGCTAAGTTTATGGCACGACCTTGTTTTGTCTATCTGCAGCTCAAGATGTCGGGTCACAAGGGAACTATAACCGTGCATGGGAGCCGCAAGATTGCTCTGGAGTGTGAAGAAGGTGATGCGGCTTATGCTGAGTCGGTTTGTGCAACAGAAGAGTTGAAGTTTTACAAGGACAATGTTTATCCGGCAGATATGACTTCGTTGAAGAAACCAACTACAGAGCATGATCCGGCCCTGAAGTTTAAATCGGCTGATGAGACTAAGCTTGTTGACTTCGTGCCTGGCGATTCGTCCAAGCAGTTTAGCATCAGCGCTAACTTGGATCCGAAATAGGAAAGCGCGCTCATCGAGTTCATCCGTGAGAATCGGGACATCTTTGCATGGAAGCCTTCTGACATGCCAGGTGTACCGAGAGAACTCGCTGAGCACACTCTCAATGTTGATTCCAAGTATAAACCGGTCAAGCAGTTTCTCCGCCGGTTCAATGAAGAAAGACGCAAAGCTATTGGAGAAGAAGTAGCCAGGCTCTTGGCGGCTGGATTTATCGTTGAAGTATTCCGTCCTGAGTGGTTGGCTAATCCGGTGCTGGTCCTTAAAAAGAACGACACTTTGGCGTATGTGTGTGGACTACACAGACCTTAACAAAGCTTGTCCAGCAGATCCTTTTGCCCTTCCCCGTATTGATCAAATTATTGATGCTACGGCGGGTTGCGAGCATTTAAGCTTTTTGGATGCATATTCTGGTTATCATCAGATCAAAATGGCAGTTAAGGACCAGGAGAAGACAACCTTCATAACCCCCTTTGGAGCCTTCTGCTATGTGTCCATGCCCAGGCGACTTCTCAACGGTGTGTGCAGAATTGTCTTCATAAACAGATCGGCCGCAATGTTCACGCCTATGTGGATGATATTGTGGTAAAATCAAGGAAGAAGGAGACATTGATTGATGACTTGAAAGAAACCTTTGATAACCTGCGGGTTTATAAAATGATGCTTAATCCGGCCAAGTGTGTCTTTGGTGTACCTGCAGGCAAGCTCTTGGGCTTTTTGGTGTCTAACAGGGGGATTGAAGCTAATTCGGAAAAGATCAAAGCCATCACCTCCTTGGCTAAACCGAAGTGTATCAATGACGTTCAACGCCTGGCAGGCCGGATTGCTGCGTTGAGCCGGTTTGTCAGTCGCCTTGGCGAGAAGGCCATCCATCCCTTTATATCAGATGCTGAAGAAAACGCATAACTTCGTCTGGAGTGATGCCGCTAATGAAGCATTTGAGGACTTAAAGCGGCAGCTGGCTAATCCGCCGGTTCTCGCTGCTCCAGTGGACAAAGAACCATTGTTGCTATATGTGGCAGCTAATGCTCGGGCTGTTAGTGTGGCTATTGTGGTAGAGCGCAAGGAGGCAGGAAAGGAATATCCGTTTCAGCAGCCGGTTTACTATATCAGTGAGGTACTTATTGAGTCCAAGCAGAGGTACCCGCATTGGCAAAAATTGGTGTATGGGGTTTTCATGGCAAGCCGGAAGCTTAAGCAGTATTTCCAAGGTCATCCCATCACGGTGGTCAGCTCTGCTCCGTTGGGAGATATAATCCAGAACAAGGAAGCAACTGGCCGGATTGCTAAGTGGGCTATAGAGCTCGGGCCTCACGGGTTGAAATACATACCCCGAACGGCGATCAAATCTCAGGCACTTGTGGATTTCATCAATGATTGGACAGAATTACAAGCGCGAGAGGAGAAGCCGGATCATACTTATTGGACTATTCATTTTGATGGGTCCAGGCAATTGGAGGGCTCGGGGGCTGGAGTCGTATTAACTTCCCCACGAGGTGATAAGTTTTGTTATGTTCTCCGTTTAATGTTCCCTTGCACTAACAATGCAGCTGAATATGAGGCTTTACTCCATGGTCTTCGGATGGCTAAGGAGATGAACCTAAGCCGAGTTAAGTGCTTCGGTGACTCGGATCTGGTGGCTCAACAAGTGTCCGGCACTTGGGATTCCAAGGACCCACTAATGGCAGCATATCGTCGTGAGGTGGATATTGTTGCAGGTCACTTTAAAGGTTATCAGGTGGATCATGTGGACCGGCGGAAGAATGAAGCGGCGGACGCTTTAAGCCGCCTGGGTTCCCAACGTAAACCGGTTCCACCTAATGTCTTCCTGGATGTTTTGCATAATCCGTCCGTCAAGCTCCCTGGTGAAGAGGATTTGGCTGTTCCTGATCCGGAGGCTCAGTTGGTGGCGGCTCTTCATGTTATCCTGGATTGGACGGTTCCATATCTGGCGTATATGAACCGGGGCGAGTTACCAGAGGATGAAACTTTGGCCAGGCAGATAATCCGGCGGTCCAAGTCCATGACTATTATCAATGGAGAGTTGCATCATTGCAGTGTGACAGGGGCGTTTCAACGCTGTGTGTCTCCTGAGGAAGGCCGTGAAATTTTGCGTGAGATCCACGAAGGAGATTGTGGTCACCACGCCGGTTCAAAATCTTTGGTGGCCAAGGCGTTTCGTCACGGTTTCTATTGGTTGACAGCTCATGCTGATGCCGAGGACTTGGTCAAAAGATGTGATGGCTGTCAGAAATTCTCAAGGCGCGCTCATGTACCGGCTCAAGAATTGAGGATGATTCCAATCACCTGGCCGTTTGCAACTTGGGGGCTGGATATGGTTGGGCCTTTCAAGAGGTCCAAGGACAAGAAGACCCACCTTTTGGTGGCGGTTGATAAGTTCACGAAGTGGGTGGAGGCAGAGCCAGTTAGTAAGTGTGACGCAGCCACGGCGGTTCAATTCATCAAAAAGGTGATCTTCCGGTTCGGCTTTCCACACAGCATTATAACAGACAATGGTACCAATCTGTCAAAGGTGCCATGAAGGAGTTCTGTCAACGTGAGCACATCCGGCTTGACGTGTCATCAGTGGCTCACCCACAGTCTAATGGTCAAGCGGAGAGGGCCAATCAAGAGATCTTGAGAGGCATCAAACCCCGGCTTATGGTTCCTTTGCAACGGACGCCGGGTTGTTGGGTTGAGGAGTTACCTTCTGTGTTATGGAGCATCAATACCACACCCAACAGATCGACAGGATACACACCATTCTTCATGGTTTATGGAGCGGAAGCAGTTCTTCCTAGTGACACCCGTCATGACTCGCCTCGTGTAGCGGCATATGTTGAAGCTGACAACGAGAAGGCACGACAGGAAGCTCTTGACCTGTTAGATGAGGAACGTGACATGGCGGCAGCCCGTTCGGCGATTTATCAGCAAGATCTGCGTCGTTATCATAGCCGCCGGGTTAGAACCAGAACCTTTCAAGAAGGTGATTTGGTGCTTCGGCTCATCCAGGATCAGACGGATATGCATAAGCTATCCCCCCCTTGGGAAGGACCCTTTGTGGTCAGCAAGAATCTGCACAATGGGTCATACTACCTAATCGATGTTCGAGAGCGCAAAGACTCACGTAAATCGGAGGAGGAGACCAACCAGCCGTGGAATATTGCTCATCTTCGGCCCTACTATACTTGAGCTATAGGCTCTGCTTATGTACATATTATGACATTGTATATATCAGGATCAATATAATAAACCGGAACCTCAGCTAAAGCGGGATATCTGTTGTTTTTCTTACATCATGTGTGGTTACATGGAGCTTACAAAGCGGCGTCCGGTTTACCCCTTGATTTAGCTTCTCAAAGCTTTATATTACATCACTTGGGGGCTTGGTCGTATCCGAACCATAGCTACACCTCTTGATCGGCGCAATGCCACAGCATCACTTGGGGGCTTGGTCGTATCCGAACCATAGCTACACCTCTTGATCGGCGCAATGCCACAGCATCACTTGGGGGCTTGGTCGTATCCGAACCATAGTCACACCTCTTGATCGGCTCAAAGCCACATCGATCCGGGGCCAAAGAGAGTGTTGTAACAACAACTCAAACATAGGCACCCACTGAGCACAACTCACAATGTTGCTTGGGGATTCTTTGCTGTCGAAATGAACTAAGAATCTACACTTGTAACAGGCTATCAAGCCATGGCTTGGAAGCCTGGTGTATACACCTAAAACCCCGAGTTAACCGACCTATTTAAGTAAGTCACTCCGCCCAGGTAAACCTGGTATGACCCTTCGAACTTTGGCAAGTTACTCTAAAATGAAGACCCTGAACTTGTCAAGTTAAAACGATGATTGGTTAAGGATTGAGGACCATCTTAAAAGGCTTTGCAAAAATGGTTTAACTCAGTGGCCTGGCAGCCCATGAAAAGCCTCGAATTTGGGGCCTGGCAGCCCGTGAAAAGCCTCGACTACAACGGTTTTTATTTGCCTTTTGCTAAGTTTTCTTTGTTTCATAAGATTTGTGATATTTTTTTAACCGGTGTTTATCAACCCGGTTAGGCTGTCAACTACAAGTTGTCAGTACACGATCAAATTATAATCCGGAGACTATTAGCCCGGTCTGGTTTTGACTCAAAGTCACCAGTATGGAATAAACCGGTGTTTATCACAGCCCGGAACGGTTTTCTGATAAACCGGCATCATATAACAGGAGTTACTTCTACTCCGGATTAGGGTTATTACCCTCATTACAAAGTTGGTCAGCCAACACTATGCCTAAAGGTCACAGGTATCATATATTTCCATATTTGGTTATCTTTTACAACCTTGGTTATAAACCTTGGTCATATATATATTTGGGTATCATGACCCGCCCGGTGGTAAACCGCCAGGGCGCTTTAAGCTTCTTATCTGCAGGAACAACTTGAATAAATAGCTATGGATTATGAACATCATATCTTAAGCATGGCGGATTAGCACGCATCAGTTGCAGATAAATATGCACGAAGGCATAACAGACCAAGTGTTTTAACTAGCCTATTACAAGGCGTTTCAGTGCCCAAAGGGATAATTGTTTCTCAATAAGCATTGCAGCACGTGGAAGACTAAACCGGCCCCCGGATTATGATTGCTTATCAGCTTGACCTGACGGCTGCGGATCATCTTGCACCGGTTCATCTTCTTCGTCTCTACCCAGCGGCTGGAAGTCAACAGTTGTCCAGTCGATCCCAGTTAAAGCTTGGAACACAGCTTCGTCGCTTATAAGGGTTGACGGTTCAATATCAGGGGCATAAGTGTGCTTACGGATTGGAGGGATCAGATTTTGCGCTTCAGGAGTCGGTGCAGCAACCCGTTTGTTATTGGTGTCATAGCTCGCCTGGTAAAAAGAAAGATCAGCTTCTTCAGCCAGTTGACAAGCCAGTGGACGTACTTCCCGGTTTATGGCGCGGAGATCCTCCTGATCAAATTCTGATCCGTCTTCTTTTAAGCTGGGATAGCCTTTAGCCACTTCCACCGGATCAAGGTCAGGTACCCATGCTTTTGCCCGGGTTAGTGCGGTCAAAGCACCCGCCCTTGCAGCAGATCTCTTTAGCTCTTCTACCCGGGCAGGCAGCATCGACAACCTTGATAAGGTTTCCTTAATTAAAGTGGGGGGAGGCTTGTTGTGTGAAGCGGCACAGATGATCCGTTGTGCACCGGTATATAACTGCTCTATCAGCGTGTAGGCGGCCTTCAGTTTCTTCTGTACATCAGAGCCCAGGTGACTAATGCGAGTTCCTGCATCATTACAAATGTCAGTAAACCGGCAACACATGGGAAGGTATGTTGAAAGGATACAACAAGGATGCTTACCGAACACAGCAGCAGTCATGGCATGAATCTGCCGCTTTACGCCGGTCAGTTCATCAACCACCGGTTTAAGAGCGGCTTCTGCGTTTTCAGCCCTTTTTATCAAAGCGGATTTTTCAGTCTCCCAATCCGCCCGCTCTTTGTTGAAGCCCTCTTTCAGTTTCTCCATAGCGCCTAGAGCGCTGGTCAATTCTTCCTTCGCTTTGGAGGCTTCAGCTTGCTGGGATTTGAGGTTCTCTTGCAGATCAGCGGTTTGGCTTTCCTTCTTGCTCAGTTCAGCCTATAAAGAGACAGATATATAATGAGTTGACAGTACATATTTGAAGTACCAAGCACATAACAAGTTATGCCCTTAGTACTTGGGGGCTAATGCATATTTGCTCTTTATCAGAAATTTTTACAAGTCCCAAGCACAATACAAGTATTAAGCTTGGCACTTGGGGGCTAATGTGTATTTGCTCATAAAATGCTGATATGGGAATTCTTCTACAAAGTCCCGGTTCATCTTTATAAAGTTAAACCGGCCCTTGGGGGCTACATCAGTGAAGTTAAGATGCATTGTTGCAAACATGAAATTGTTACTAAGTCCCGGTTTAAATTGGTATCTTAAACCGTCACTTGGGGGCTACTGGAGTTGATAAGCTGCAATTAAATATAAGAGAGAAACACTTATGAAGTTACCTCATATCGCTCCTTCATCATATTTACCAAACCGGCTTCATAGTCACGGCTGGTGTACAGACGGTTCAGGAAGCCAGAGTGAAGGTCTTGAGCATTCAGATGGGCATAATTTGACAAATCGGCGTTCCATTTGCCTTTGCCAATTGCAGAGAGCTCATCTTTGGCAGTATGCTTTGACAAAGCGACAGGATTGCCCGGAGCGGTATGGCCAGTGCCAGTAATCATAATGTCATCATCTTTGTCATCAGCAGCCGTTACTGGGGTTGGCGGTTTGTCAGTATTTTTAACTGGACTTGCCGGTTTATTGTCAGTTCGGACAGGGCTGGTTGGCTGGTCAGCATGGCTTGTGGTGTCAACTTCTGCCTGCTCAGCAACGAAGTCATGATCTTGAGGCGGTGGGTCATTCAGTATGGCATCAATGTTGGTCTCTTCAGGATCTGGAGTTTTCTCCGGTTCAACAGCCACGTCTTCATCAGCCGGTTTATTCAACCGAGCTTTCTTGCTGGGTCTGGGCTTGGCGTTGAGAAAAGATAGACATGAGGATCAGTACAGTATGTAAAGATAACACATCAAGAATAAAGACACGTGCATAGCTCACCCAGGAACTGTTTTGAGGGGTGGAAGCTGTGTGGCCGATGACTCGCCAGAAGATGAGTGAGAAGTACCCTGATAATTTGAATCAGACGGGTTAAGAGGCTGGCGGAAACAACCCGCTTTGGGGCATGAAGTGTCAAGGGTATAAGAGACCTCTGATCGGCGTTTCCGAACCGGAGTATTCGGTAAACCGGCGGAGGTAACTACCTGGCCGCTGTGCCGGGTTGTGCGGCGAGCCTCGTGTTGCTGTGTCTTCAAAAGAAAGTTTGGGTCCAAGTAAGCAAGGGGGTGAGAAAATTTTACTTTCCGGTTTGCTTGACGGATTTTTGATGTTGGCAGAGGATCTGAATCGGAGGAAAGAATGGTTACCTCTACGTCATCAGCATGACTGCCTTCAGCGTCATCCTGATAATAATCATTGTCAATGAGATGTATGAAAAATGAACCAAGAGAGTCAAGTTCTACCTCTGATTCCGGATTACCCACATCGTCATCAGCTGGTAGCTCGGAGGATGCAGTGGTCCTTTTCTTGGTAGGTTTTTTGATAACCTTGGTCTTTGGACGAACTGGCTTGACCGGTTTATCTTGCGGCTTGACCGGTTTGTCTTGTGGTGGTTTCTTGTTCCAGAATGGATCATCACCCTGTTAGAAAATAATCACACTTTCAGAGAATATTTGGACAAAAGCAATTTCAGATAAAAAGATTATATGATCCTTACAGCTGGCGGTTTGTTGAAAGCGCAGAAAGGGAGTAGTTCGGTTTGGGCACAGACAGCCTCCGGTTCATTCAGCATTTTCTTTACAGCCTCAGTGACTTCTGCATCTGTAAGCTGAATGTCAATATGCCGCTGAGCATCCTTCAAACTCCCCGTATACTCACACATCAAACCGGAGCGCCGGCTTAAGGGCAGAATACTCCAGCTTATCCAACAACGAGCAAGATCAACTCCTGTCAAACCGTTTGCCATGAAGGCTCTAAGCTTTGATAATTGAGGAGCATAGTTGGCCCTTTCTTTTGCAGTCAACCTCTGAGGAAAAGGATGTGTGTTGCTCAGGCGTTCAGGGCGGTAACCCGGCAGGGGGTTTTCATCAGGTGGAGATGTATCCTTGCAATAAAACCAGGCCTGGTTCCACTCTTTGGGGTGACTGTGGAGCTTGGGGTGAGGGAAAGTGGTTTCCTTCCTTTTCTGAATCGCCATTCCGCCCAGTTCCGTATTGGGTCCATCCGAGAACTCTGTCCGACGGTTTAAGTGAAAGAAATCCCTAAACAGTTCGACTGTAGGTTCCTCTTGCAGATAAACCTCACAGAAGACTTGGAAGTGGCAGATGTTGGTCACGGAATTGGGACCAATGTCTTGAGGACGTAGTTGAAAACTGGCCAGTACATCCCGGAATTTTTTTGAACCGGGAGGGCTAAACCCTCGTCCGAGATGATCAGCAAACACGACTACCTCTCCGTCCTTGGGTGTAGGAGGACTTTCCAGGCCAGGGACCCTCCAGTGGATGACATCTTTTTTGGCTAAAGCGCCCGTTTTAACAAGATTGTTTAATTGCTCTTCGGTTACTCGAGAGGGAGCCCAATTGCATTCGTAGACTTGCTTGGCCATGGCAATGGAAATCTGAAACATGATTATTGCCGGTTTAAGATTTACAGTGGACAACTATACAGCAGTATAAGGATACATGCATATTGTTAAACCGGAATTGGTTATTCGTAAACCGGAGTCTTACAATGGAAACAGTACAATGATGAATGCATTGGCGGTTCAACAGGGGACTAATGGTATCTACCGGGTCATCATTTTATCTGTGAAGTTAAACCGCCTAATCTGGCATTAAAGGTATAAGTAAGATGTATAAGTGAAGGGAAAACAAGTTTCACAGTTTGGCATGAGAATTTCAGATCTGCCGTGCGTTGGATAATCAAAATATACTCTGGTCTAATATCAAGCGCTCAAAAAGTTCAGTGAGTTCAGATGAGTTGGATATCAAGCAGGTGCCTTAACAAGAAGAAAGGAGTCTAAACTACAAAAGGCGCTGAAAATAGTCAGATCTAACCGGCCATTGGTGCTACCGAAGGAAGAACAGCTTCAAGCTATGAAGAACACCGAACCCTAATGGCAGATCTAGGGCAAGAAGAAGAGGGACTTACTGGTGCAGGAGGGAACAGCGGAGGATCACCGCTTTTCTCTGATACGATCAGGTTGATGCAGCGGCCTTTGTCGAAGCAGAGGCGAAGGACGACGGCAGCGGCAGAGCTTGAGGGTCGGTCGGCGCGAGGAAGACGACGACGCGAAGAGGCACGAGGGGGGGAAATGGAAAGACCCCCTGGACCTATTTATAAGGGCAGAAAGATAAGCGTCAGGCGCGAAAATCGAGGAGCCTAAATTTTGGATATGAGGCGGAGCTGTCGCCTCGATTGTCGGAGGCTCATTAAAGAAGGTGGATTATACACAGTTTTAAATAACAAGTGACGTAACGGCGGTTTACCATGGTCCTAGAAGATGATGTCACGACGGTTTACAAGATTATGTGAAGATGTTGAAGAAGAAATTTTCTTAAGTATTGAGGATTGACATGAACCGGTTCAAATCAATCTGGGGCCTAACGTTGGGGATATTACCACTGGGCGTAAACCGGCCAGGAGAGGCCGGGTTAACCCCATAAGTAGTCCATCTGTATCTGAAGTCCATAAAGACAGACGGTGACGCTTTATGAAGGCCCAGGGCCCAAAGCCGGTTTAAGGCCTGTAGACATAAATCGGCGTTGATATGTAAACTTGTGTTGTAAGGTAGAGGTAGCAGAGACCGAGCCGGACACGATTATGAGCCGGCCTCGGGATTCTGTAAACCGACGGGCGTCAACCCATGTATATAAGGGGACGACCCCGCGGCAGTTCAAGAACAACAGAGAACAACTCGAGACTCACGCAAAGCGTATTCGCTCCCTGGTCATCGAAACCCCAGCAATTCCATCACAACTAGACGTAGGCTTTTACCTTCATCGTAAGGGGCCGAACTAGTATAAAACTCTCTTGCGTCCCTTGTCCGCTTTAACCCCTTTAAGTTAACCCGTAGCGATGGCTCCACGACTAAGTCCTTTCTCTAGGACATCTGCCGTGACAAAACCACGACAGTAATCATTCTTCACCTGTTATGACTGAAGTTTGAATTCCACATTGTATTGCCTTGATTTACAAATTGGTTTAAAAAATGAACGTAATTATTGCCTACCATTTGTCCAAAATTGGAAGTATATACAGAAGATCAGAAATCATGGCATGGTTACTTGCCTGCTTTGTAACGCCCCGGGTCTGATGCGCCAGGTGTCTTTCGTTTATTCGTCGTCATTGCCATGTCATTTGCTTGCGTGTTGCATTTTGCCATGTCATCATCTGCATTGCATCCTCATATTTTCAAAAGTTGCATCCGGCCTTTTTCCCTGTTGTCCGTTTCGCGATCCAACACTCTCACATGCACCCATTGCACCTCTCAGTCCTCGTGTCATGAGTGGCATATAAATGTTCTCGGAATGGGATGAAACTTGGCGTGCGGTGTTGTTCTAGAATAGGTAGCCCGCCTGTCAATTTTCGTTCCATTTGGAGTTTGTTTGACGCCCTAACGGTTAACCGCATAGCCTGAGACCCCTCTCTCTTTGCAGCCCAGCCCCTCTTCACCTCAGCCCATGAGCCCATCCAAACCCCCTCCATGCTCTCGGTCGTTGGATCGTGATCGTGTGGGCGAAAACCGCTCCCCATTTGGACTCTCCTAGCTCCCTCTACCTATAAATATAGGTCCTCCCCCCATTTTCGCGGATGAAACTCTAGCAATCTTCCCCCTCGCGCCGCCGGACATGTCCACCGCCGCGCCCAGCCAATCGCGGTCTGCCATGTCACCCTCTCTCTCCCCCCGCCGCAGCCCACCGGGCCCAGATCCGGCCCGCCCCCGGGCCGAACCGGGCCGCGCGCGCCGCCGCCCATCGCCGCTCC